>NW_006799949.1:4231022-4270282 GCF_000485575.1 Poecilia formosa
ATATATATATATATATATATATAAAACTGGGAGATTGGGAGCAATACCTGTTGTCAAACAGAAAGATAAACTGTTCTCAAGTAGATTTATTCAGTAGATTTATTCATAATTAATCACCTGCTGAGGAAACTTGATTTGCTTAAGATGACTTTACCAACACATGCGCCCCAAGGTGTACACAGTACATGTCAATAGTAAAGTGACTCATTTTCTGTTTTATCTAGTTTATTTAAAAAAAACGTTTTCCCAAATTTGAATATGTTCTTCCTTTGTCTTGCTGTTCTTAAGTTTTAAGTCAGTCTCTTATAATTTCTGCGTATTGTCTTTTGAACTGGTTTCTTCAGTAATATTGCGGCTTGTTCAGCTCTGTATGTGATTAAGTATAAATCAAAACAATGCAATCTAGAACCCGTTAACCTCTCTGTTTCTAATTTAACTTAAAGTGCCTAAATTGTGTTTATTTATTATGTTTGCAGCATATCTTTTCAATTGTGCTCAGACTTGCAGCTCAACAAGTTAATTACATTTCCATGTCCAAAGTAGGCGAAGTAATTAATAAAATCAAACCGAACCTGCCCAGGTTCTGTGAGCCTAGTAGTCTGTAACTCACCAAAGTCGTGGAAGGCAGCTTGACACAATATTTGTAAATGAAAATCTCGTGACAGTTTTCTAGTTCTTTTCCAGAACCTCAGTTATTCTTATGAGAATATGGATATATTCAAGCTAAAATACACCTGTCAGGACACAATCATACGAGTGTTACTAATGAAAGTTTAACTGCACTACACTACTGTAGTTGTCAAAACATTATTCTGAGGAGACAACATCTGAAGCTATTCAAACTCTGGAACTTAAAAGACAGTTCAAGCTAAAATACATGGTTTTGATTGGAAGGGAGGTACTAACATCAGTCATTCATTTGGCTCAGACAGAAAACAGATGAAAGAATAATGTTGGATAAACATGTAAAGGCCAGTCTGAAGAGTGCTTTTGGATTTAATTTAATAACTTAAACCACATGTGCTTTATTCTAGTTTATGACCAGAAGTTGGCAGAAGCTAAAAGTATTTAATCAGCTACTTCTCTGACTTTTTGAAAACAATGTACACTGCAGTAACTAGTGTACGACTACTCCAACTTGAGAAACATTTTTCACTGCTATGGAAGACAAGTATCCTTAATTTAAATATTTCTCTGTTTGAAATTGCCCGTTTCAACAAATAATGAGAAATCAAACCTTTTCCAACTTTTATCTCATACCAACCCACATCTAGACATTACTTTGAAGGTGGTATATTTGAAATCTGTGCTATTTTGTTTTTGATTTCAAATTTACTTTGTTAGTATAGTTATGTTTAAATAATATTTAAATGGGAAATATTCCTTTAGGATAATCAAAGAAAATGGTTACGAATTCTCTACAACAAGCAGATAAAACAACAATATAACTGGTCTATTTTCCTGAGACTGATACACCAAAGTTTATTTTGGGAGTCTGACTACCAAAAAAAAGAAAGCCTTGGGCATTTTGTGTTTAATAAATAGGCATGATTAAGACAGATGAATGAAATCCACAAGTTTAAGTGGAGATATTAGCAGAATGAAAAACCCCAGTGACAATGGGGAAAAGAAAGACAGTGAAACTAATAAATGAAGTGTAGTAAACAGAAAAGTGCCAGAAATCTGCACAGGATTGACCTGAGACACATCATTGAGAGGTGGAAGGCCCTGCTGGAGCTGCGCGAGTCTTGACTGTGTCTGAAACAAGAGCGCTTTGTTGACAAGCCATCACTCAGAAACACCGACAGGACTCTCAACAGACCCCTTTCTCCTCACACAGGCTCCCCCTGACACATAGTGTCAAATCCTGCACCCGCAATGTATGTCAGCACTGTCATTAGGATAATTGCTGATTACATACACAATTGTCTTACCCAGACCTGCCAGACGTGCATCAATCAGCAAAGAGGTTTCCTTACGTTTAGGAGTACTGGCCTAAATAACGATCCTGAATATTTTTTTTTTCTCCATATATGTACATCTTTTGCAAAAAGAAAAAATATATATTTATATATATATATTTTTTTTTTTAAGGATAGAATTTCTCTCACAGAAAGAAGCCACTGCTAAATATTAACAGTTTTGCTGCTCACATAAGACTAAAGACATACAAGTGCTCTGGCAGGCCAGGCACAAGATGAAAAATCATAGAGAATGCTTTCATTTTGAAGCTTGCTGATGGATAAGTGGACAATGTGCCATGGTTTGGTAGCTGTTGGAGTTAATTTAAAAATCAAACCTGGACTGGATTGCTTTTTGTTTAACTCTTTGGAACTCTTTAGTGAGTTCCAAAGAAAACACATCTTGTTGAATTAAAACTGTATTTTTTAACATACAACACTTGCACTGGAAATCTGACACTTCCGAATTTGCTGTGCAGGTATTCTGACAGTTTGTCCTTTTTGGTGCCAGTAACAAAAGTGTCAGCTTTGTTGCTAATGGTCTCATTATGGAAACCCTCAGGGAATTATACATTTCACAGTTACAATGATTTAGCATCTTCCAGTTCATCCTTATTTTAATCCAAGGTTTTCTTCTAATTTGCTTAAACTTGAAAATATTACGATTGAACACAGAAAGAGTATGTCTGCAGAAAGAAGTATACAGTACTCTTTGTTTTTATATATATATGATATTCTCATTTTGTTCTGTTTAATTGTGGAAAAGTATTTATAATAATCAATGGTCTTTTAAGGATCTTTTGAAGTATCTTTATCAAAAGGATTTATTAGTTATGCAGTTATGCTTGCAATCTTCAATGAAGTGTTATGAATTAAAAACAAAAGAGAATTGTGTGGTTGTTACGGGTTGTGACAAAAGAATGAACTACATTCATTATGTCTCAAGAACCTTAGACTGGTCTGTTACAAACCAGTGTTAAAATTTCAAATATAATATTTTGACTGTGAGGGAAGTAGAACCATGAAGAGGGCCAAGGACTAGATATTTTTTGAAAAACTGGCAAAAACAAAAAATATTTACAGAAGCTCTCATTGATGATGTGTTCCAAAGATACGTAGATGAAGAAACGGAGGGAGAAAAATGAGAAAACGGTCCACAGGTCATATAATAATAAACGACGAGATATAAAACAATGTATCTGCTTGGCTGCCTTTGGTAGAGCTGAAAGTGCTGAAACTTATCATAAAATCAGCAGATAAAATAAAGCCTTTCGAAGTAAAATTTAAAATTCAATGATAGGAAACCAGGACAGAGGTGAGGGTCTTTGGTATTTTAGAAAGACAATTACAAAACACATTCAACAAAACTTGTTAAAGCCCGTCATGACTGAACCCTGACCTAAAACAAATTGAATTCTTTGAAAAGCGATCAGATTCGATGTTGCAAAATTTAATTATTCAAATTTGTAAAGCAGGAAACATTCACAGCTTATAACTTTTGCCAAATGTGGTTTAAACAAAAAATAAGTTAATAGTGTGGATATAAGTCTATGGGGTACATGATAGCTTATCCATTTATATATTGTTATTACTACAAGTTGAAAAAGGTCTTGTGGAATGAAATTGTGCAGACTGTAAAAAAAGATGAGACAAAATATTCAGAAATGTAAGAGAGGTCATCCATATATATATATATATATATATATATATATATGGATATATATGGAAATAATTTCTTTCTCTAGGCCTACTATCGACTCAACTGCTTCTTATAGTGCCGGCATGCAATTTATTTCCTTCAAATGTGTCATTTATGGCTTTTTGTGAACATCAGTTGTGCATAAAAATGCCCCTGGCTTATACTTTCCATGTTTGCCTGTGTGATGAGTCTGAAATCATATGGAATAGGTGAAGGACAAAGACGGTGTCCGAGGTGAGGGGTCCTTCATCAGAGCACTATGATGAGTTTATGCATCCTCACTCCCAACATGCCCCGGGGCCATGACCCTCCATCCAACCCTCCAGTTCTTCATTCATTTCCCTTTCATAAGCACCAGTAATAAGTTCTTTCCAATGAAAGTGACCAAGGGGAAGTGGAAGCACTTGTCGAAACGAAGTAGTATGGGCTACCTGCACCTGCAGTTGCATTCCTGCAAAACGCTGCAAGGGAATATCTGACTATTACAAAGGTCACAGAGAACAGAAACAACAATCATTTTCACTTCCTTCTCTGCAAATACACAGCCTTTTACAGCTGGCGCTCAGACAGACTGACACATGCCTAAACATACATCAATACTGACTAATGGCACACGCTTACGTAGTGGTGTATGGACTGATGGCTTGGAGCATTTTTGTATGCTTGGGAGCCCATACAGGGATTAGCAGCTCATTTCAGTGCCTGAACATTTGGACTTCACAGTCTCCCAGAGGAGGCAAACAGCTGTGGGGGAGGGGAGAAGGGGGGGCTGTTTAGAGAGCTGTGGAAAGGTAGTGGGTCGGAGGGGGTGTGGGGAGGGTCTGCTTATCTGACACCAAGAGGCAAATTTAAGGAGGTCCGATATCAGCTTAACCAATACACACCGTTGCACTTAACTGAAATGGCAGCTGAATCTCACCTCTCGGGAGATGTCTTATCATATTCCCCCCTTACTTTAAACAAACTACAAGTTTGTGAGGATTTAGAAAGGCTTCAGAGCCGGTATGTGACGAAGCATGAAGGCATGTGTTAGAGAGGATTTGCAATGATAAAAAAAAAAAGAAAAACCCCTCAGAGATCCAACTTAATTTTAAAGTAAGTTCCAGCTAATTCAAAAAGACAAACACAAACATTGGTTTATTTTTTCGGCAAAGTAGTCAGGCACGCAGGGCCCAGGCTTTGTTGTGATAGTTCCATCTGAAACTGCTGAATTTAATTACATTTTTCACAGAGAAAATGGCCCTGGAGACTCCTACTGATGCAATCCAGGTGGACCTTGTTAAGAGAGGAGGGCCGGAGTAATGAAGAGGGGGCTCATGTGAAGATGTTCAGCCAGAAACTCGCACAACACATGCCTGAAAGTTAGTGGAGACTCCTATGGTAAATGCAAATAAACATGTAAGTGGATTTCTCTTCCTCTGAACATCTATTGACTAGGTTTTGTTACTCACAGCCGATGAAGTGACAGGGTGTGAATTCTTCACTATAAACCTGCACTTGAGCACCTCTAGTTTCTTTCTGTGCTAATTTTCTGCATTCATGTAAACCCTTTATTTTACCCGTCTCATCTTTCCAATGCGCACAGTGTCGAGAGTGAAACACAAGTTTATGCTTCGGAGTTCCAGGATGTTTTTCAGCTGTCATCGTCGCCAGTATAGTGTAAATGTGATGGAGGAGAAACTTTGTTGATACAGGTTAAAGTTTCATGACTGCCGGTGGGCCGGCTTCCGGAATCCTAAAACATCAACTGTCAGTCGCAAAGCAAACACTGCCAACCCTAGGACGGAAAGGAAAAAGGAAACAAAGAGCAAATCTAGAGTTTGCTGCTCAGAGAAAAACGCTTGCAGATTACTACAGCTTGCCGTGAGTTGGGGCACTCGCTCCTCTGGTTATTTCCTAGGCAACCCAAGAGTTGTACAAAAATGGATAAGAAACAGAAAAATTCCCTCAAAAAGAGATTTCACAGTTTGTAATTTTGCAGACAAAAGAAGTTTTAAATATGGTGCTATCCCAGACTATTATGTGAGGCACCAAGACCTGTTGTGACATTTACATGAGAAATGGGGCTGGTGGTGAGCTTGGACTCCATCGCACAGTTAGAAGTCCCGCTAATCCAATCGACTGCAATGGTATTGGCATTGCAGCACCAAGGTTGCAGCAGCAGGGGACCTTTTTGTGAGACACAGGAAGATGTAATCATTTAGAGACACCCACCAAACAATGGCAGGGTTCACTGTCTGCACTCTTCTGAATTTACTGTATGTTACTGCATTAGCATAAAGTGTGGCATAATACATTTAATAACTTTATTCCTATTAGGAAAGTTGTCCCAATACTCGTACATAACATTTTCTCGATTACATCTTTTAAGCAAAAACAGTCCCTTGTACAAGTACTAATAATGCTTAAACTTTTTCATATATCAACTTCAAACTTCATTACTATAATCTTTTAAGATAAACTAAAGCAAAGTAGTGTATAATAGTGAAAATGGGAAGATAATCATACACAGTTTCCAAAATTGTTATCACAAAAGTATAACAGCGTGGCTTGGATCTAAACTCAGCCCTTACTTTTTTTTACCCCCTATTCAGAAGAAAATATTTAAAATTGATTCAAAAAGTCATCTAAATTAGAAATTAAAGTCAACTTGTGTAAGTCAATGTCTGTATGAAAGTAGCTGTTGTGTAAAAAGCTGCAAAAAGATTTAAATAAATAAATGTACTTCTGCAGTTTGCCGCAGGCCATGTTGGGAACATAGTAAACATGAGAAGGCACTCTGTTCAGTGCTCACTGTAAAAAACTAGTGGTGGCAACATTATGCTTTTGAGATACTTTTCTCCAGCAAGACAAAGCAACTGCATAGAGTTGATGGAAAGATGGATAGAGCTAATTTAGAGATGATTTTGAAAAAAAAAAAAAAAAAACTTTTAAGAGATTCCAAAAGACTTGAGACTGGAGTGATGATTGTGTTCCATCAGGACAACAAACTTAAATGTCCAGATCCAGATTTGGTCAAAAAAATCTGTGACAAGATTATTGTCACATTTAATCTTGTCACAGAGAATATTGTTGGATCACAGACATTCTTCATCCAATTTACACAAGTTTGAAATATTTTGTAAAGAATGGGTATGGGTTTAAGTCTCTACATCCAAGACTGATACAGATTTTTTTATTTTGCAAAAACAATATTTAATATTTAAATAAATACATTTACGTCTGCAGGGCCATTTTTTTTTTTTCTGTCATCTAAATATTTCAACTGCTGTTACTTATTTTGCAAGTGACTTTAGGATTTATTTAGGTCCAGAATGGTGACAACAAAAATAAATATTTTGTGACATTTCTGAGACAAAGTTAAGAACAGCACTTTTCCAGCAGGCCTCCACCCACTGTAGTCCTCCTCCATTCCCCAGCAGATCCTTGGCTGAGGTTTTTTAGTGTTTGGGTGTTGGGAAGGTTTGAGAAGAGTCTCAGCCTTATTGTTCTGAACACAACAGCTGTGACTTAATAAGTCCATTCCTGTGCTCACCCTTTGCACCAAGTCTGAGCTGCTCCCACTGCCTCCCCCTTATTGACCACATGACCATTGTCGCCAAGGTATTCACTGGGTCTTAATGGTAAGACACACAAGAATGCAGCAGTGGCTGAGCCTTTGCCACTTCTGAGGGCCGATTGGAAAGCTCCTGAAACCAATTCCAGCAGCTTATGTTTACCATGACAAACCCCTAACCTACAGGTTCACTCTCTTAATTTGGGAAAAACCTCCCACACATGTGAGCTCACAGACATAATTACTCATCTTTTCGAGGCAGGGCCATTTTTTTTTTCTTCTTTGCTGGTTTGTTTCTATGTCCTAACGAGAATGTTTCCAAAAAGGCCTTCCTCGGTAAAAACTAGGGTTGTTACTTTTCCTTTGAGAGCTAATAGTGCCTGAAATGGAACGTCTGATGACCTTCGATGCTGACAAGTAACAAGGAAGAAATTCTCAGCTTTTTTCTGTCAACAACATATCATTACTCCAAAATGCACTAGTATCTAAGTGAAACTGAATTATTTGTGATCTCTGAGACAGCAGCTTCTGCAAAGCTGGAAAGCAACAAGATCTGACGTAGTACAACCATGTAACCTGGCTAGGGATGCTAAGATGTTGCTATGAGATGCAACCCACCAGTAGGTGCTCAGTTAAATCCATTTTTTTTTTTTTTGCAGCTTTGACAATATACAACAGAGACAGTGGGGTGCCTTAATAATAAAACTAATATACAGTTCTTGTGGAACAGTACAAGAAAAAACAGTTTTCTCTCTTTTCTAAAGCCATTTAACTAAAATGTCAGGACAAAAGTTTGTAGAAAATAAAATTTAAATTTAAATTTTGTGATCCTGCTCTATAATAGGATTTTAAAACAGCCTTACATGACCATAAATCCTTCACTGTGGCAGAGTTATACTTATGTTACAAGGCTAATCACGAGGAGTGTTTTGGTACCAGTTTATCCTTGAGGAAGGAAAAGAGTGCCTGTCAGCCCACCACATATGCATACAAAGTGGTTTGTGCTTCTTTCTTAAGAAGCACACAAACAAGACTTTATTAAAAGTCAGGAGCAGAGATGATGCTGAAGAGCCTGGAGAAACACACCCTTAACCCCAGGAATTACACAGCATGAAGCTGTCATTTGAGTCAGGTATCATTATCGCGGCAGGTCTAGGCTCTTAGTGAAGGCTGACAGCTTTATGATTTGATTCACTTGTGTTGTTAAGTAATTAAAAAGGAGGGTAAGCCGTGAATATAAAAAGCAGACTCCTGAAATGGCATAAATCCACCCACTTTACTGTGTAGAACATGTTCCTAATTACATTGCTTACAAAAAAAGAGCAATGTCAAAAATGTTTTTGTTGTTCCTGGGACAAACCAGACTTTATGGTGTCCAGGAAGCTTGAAAAAAATGTGTCCATAATTGCATATCAATCACATTGCAATTATTAATAACTCTTCCTAATGCATTCTTATCTTACTTTGCAAACTGATCTCAGTCATGTGCCTGCCATGTACACTCTAAGTTAGTCATAGCAAAAGTCACAGAATTTGACCCTGGACATGAACCACGGGAACAAAAAGCTTGTTAAAAACCAGACCAGCCAAATTGATGGTAACCTTTGTCCCCCCCATGGTTCTGCAGGGGAGGTAGTTCTCCCCTTGTCTTCCTCTCATCTCCTGGACATGCCATGCAAAGTGAATGACATGATATTAAAGCACTTCTTCATCAAGATTAAAAAGCATACTTTCTTTTTTTTTTTTTTTCCCTTGCCTGCGAGCAGTCAATTATTTGACAAGTACACATAATGAACAATGCAAGAATAGTTGGAATTTAATCACAAGGCGGAGACAGGGCCCCAGCGCAGATGGGAAATGATTAACACAGTTAATCAAACATCCCAGAGTTAGGTTAAACGTGGCAAGCCCATCCCATCATCTGCACTATGGATTAGAGCCATTGCACAACTTCATATTTCCATTTTCTTAGCCCGTGGAACCCATATAGCATTTGTAATGCAGACTTCTAGGGGTTCCGCTTCTTTTGTAAAACTATACATTTCATTCCAACTATATATTTCATCTCGTTTTGTTATTCAACCCAAAAAGTAAAAATCACGTCATCTAGATTCAGTACAGTACATACATTTCAAGCATTTTATTTATCTCTGCTAATAGTGATTAATGTTGGCATACAGCTAATGAAAGTCCAAAATTTTGTTTCTCAGAAAATTTGCCATTCAATAATAAAAAATGATTTGCATATAATAAATATGGTATATGCATAATAATAGTAAATCTATGTGGATATGCACTGAATACTTTATTGTTTATCTGCATACTGGGATGTTAAGACACTCCAGGTTTCCTTAAAGCTGCAGTCGGTAACTTTTATAGAATTTTTCTGTTTACATAATTTATTAAAACTATCACTATGTCAGAATAACATGAAACAGGTAATCTGTGAAAAAAAAAAAGAATCAACCTCCCCTGCCTCCTCCCTGTGGTCCTACTTCTATTTGCAGGAGTACACTGCTGAGTCAGATACCACCAATCAGAGCCAAGAGGCTTAGTGCTGTCAATCACTCTGATGCACTTACTGCTCACACTTTCACCCTTGCTCCTTGCTACACCACAACTCCTTTCCCCATAACAGAACCCGTTGTGAATATGCAGGCTAGTTAGCATGGCCGCCAATGACAGCGGACAAACAGTTTTCCTGAAACAGTGGGTAGATTTTCCGCCATAACCACTGAGAAAAAGCTTATAGTGTGAAAGACACTGCCAAAACACTCCTCCTGGCTATGATTGGTTGTTTCTTGTTTCTGGTACACATGAATTTGCCCCGTTGTAGGACAATGAAGATTACTTCTGTCAGTGATGGGTCATGTTCAAAAGCATCAAGTCTGTAGTGAATGAGAACAACCACTGATTCCCATAGAGTGAGAGCCATCTCTCTTCTGTTTTTTTTTTTCTTTTGCTGTTCAGTTGTTGTTACTCTCTGTGGCTCCACCGCGTTTTATTAGTTTTTAAATCACTGAATCACTTAGCACCAAAATAAGGTCTGTAAGAGTTTTCCCATTACAGACCTGTTGTCATATCAACCTTTCAAACAACTCAGGTCTTCTGCTTCAAGCCCACTCTGCATTCACAGAATCAGAAGCAAACATGGAGAAGCAGTATTCAGGTTTTTTTTTTTTTATGTACCACTAATCTGGAACAAGGTTCCAAAAAACTGCAAAACAGCCAAAACATTCAATTCCTTTAAACCTAGGCTGAAAACCCTCCTGCTTAAAGTTGACTTTAATTAATAACTGAAACATTGATCAATATATTTTATGCATTTTTGAGTGATAATTTTTATGATGGCATTTGACAAAATGTAATACTGGCTATTTGTTTCATAACTGGTCACTGTATTATGTTTTGTGGGGTAAAGCACTTTAACAGCCTTGTTACTGAAATGTGCTATACAAATAAACTTGACTTTAAGAGTTTTCCCATTGAAAAAAAATAATTCATGCAACATTTATAATGAAGTGAAAAGGAATTAAGGAGGATTTGTGAGACTACAAACACCAGGATACTGAGCTTGCCTTATTATTTTTTTCTTTACTTTTATCAAGTAGCCAGACACTTGTAATAAAAAGAGCCAATCTTGTTTTATTTTAGTTGAGCTTTTGCATCTTTTCACACATTCAGAGATGCACTTTAGGTTCTCAGCTGCTGTACTTACTTACTAATTGACAGTGCTTCTCTGCAGAGTGTTCCCACTTACCTTGTATGACCACTCTATGGGTTGATATTTTGCATACAAAACATAAGGCAGGAAGAGCTTGTAAATAAAGTGCACTTATCAGTCACTTCTGGCTGCGTACAATAAACACTGCATACTGTAAATGGGCTTCGGAGTTGTTGTTTTTTTTCGAAGAAATTATGTCTTGCCTTCAGTTCTGGGCATTTGTCTTGAATTATATACTTTTACTTGAAAAGAATCATATGACCTACTTTTGCTACAACACATTGGCACGTTCCACACCCATTAATTAGACCGTTTGTGTAGTTACTGTCAAGACAAATATGCCAATTTAACAGCCCTGTAAACGTGTTAAGTTTTTGTAAATCTTCCAAATATCTTTTTATTTTGCAAACTCAAGGCAAGTTTTGAACAAGCACTACTGTTCCTTTTCCCTCTTTACCATGCAAGAATAATTAACCATGATTATGAAGAGTCTCTTGAGAAACTGGGACAGAACAATTTAGTTCATTGTCCTCAGAAATTAGAGTTGCCCTTCGTTCGCCTGTCTTTTTTTCCAACCATCGGATTCATCTGCTCTTCAGTGGGAGAAAATGCCACTAATCAAGAAGACTGTTTTATTGGCTTGGAAGGGTTTTATTTCATACTCATTTTGCCTACCAGACTGTCCTGGCTGATCATTGTGATGGATGTTACTACAGACGTATCAAGGAATGTTCATCAAGAGGTCTGCTTTAACAGATTATCTTGCAGACTTGCACACAGCTTTTGCTTCTGGACAATCGGACTGGAAACATATTTTTAAAAAACGGTCAAACGTCCACATTTTGCTAAATTAAAAAAAAAAAAAGTCAATTGTTGTTGACTAGTATTAATGCTATTAGCATATAAAGACAAGAGTCAGAATAAATTTGACCATTTTTATGCTTTGCTGAGCAGCCCCTGTAATGTTTTATGGAAATAAGCTATATGTGTTTAAAACTTATAATTGTGTTCCATTATACGAGCACAAAGCAGTTACTTTTAAATTAGAAGAATTAATCGGAATGCAAAATTGAAGGCAGGAATGTCTGTCCACAGTGATGAATGCCTAAGTAAGATTTTGCTTCAATTAAAATTTCAGTCAATTACTATAAAAGATTATTGACCTCTGAAGGGACTGTAAGGTCACATATTTCCTTCTGTCTTTGGAACGTAGGATTCATCTTCATTAGCGAGAACAATTGCAAGTGGTTTTTCGCTCACACAGGAAGGGTATTAGCAGCACCAACAGATTATCCTCTGTTCACTTCACTAATAAAGTTGATTTTTAAATATTGTCAGGCCAGGTTAAACTTTGTCCTGCTTCTCACACTGAACAAGCTTTTTCTCTTTATCTGAGCCACCTTGAGTGCTTTCGGCATTTGATAAAAGTAATGAAATTAGAGCATTTCAAAGGTAAAATTTTTGATTTATTACTTTACATAAAGAGAAAGGCAAATATGAATAACTGGTCAAACTGAGATTTCTGATGCTTCAATTTTATGTTTTATAGATCCACCTGAAAGTAGATATTTACATGCACTGTCTAACAAGTCAAAACAATTTCTGAGTAACTCTTCTTAAAGTCAAAAGTTTACTTATGCAACTTTGTCAAAACATTTATGTCATGAACACAGAAAGATGATCTGGTCTATCATAAATCACAAATGAAGATGACATTATGCAACAGGAGGCACTGTCAGCACTGACACAACATTTCTTTTCAAAACAATAAAGTGAATGGACTCAATGAAGTGAT
The DNA here is from genome assembly GCF_000485575.1 of Poecilia formosa. Taxonomy (NCBI): domain Eukaryota; kingdom Metazoa; phylum Chordata; class Actinopteri; order Cyprinodontiformes; family Poeciliidae; genus Poecilia; species Poecilia formosa. Next base: position 4,243,758 of record NW_006799949.1, read on the forward strand.
CCTATTTTTCACTGAGAAAAAAACTTTAAACTTTTTAATCATGCAAAATCCTCTTTTTTTAACCCTTATATAAATTTTTTGTGAACTTTGAGTGTCTATTTGTGCAATAAATATATATTTATTAATTCCCAGTGCTACGTAGATATCATTACATTCTTTTTGGGTAATATTTTTCAGTCTGTTCATTTTTCTCTAAACGCTATTATGTTTTCTTGTCTATTATATCTGTGGAACTGCTAAACCAGATCATAGCGAAGCAGTTTTGTGAATCTGCCACATTTTTCCTCGCAGCAATTTTGTAGCCAAGTTCAGTTATGCTGAAGTTACAGGTATGAAAGTCAAAATGTTTGGCTCTAACTTGTATTAACCCACATGATTTCTTACATCACTACCTCACCATCAGAGCCTCTTCAAAGTATGCAGTTAAATTATATTTTTCTTGGAAATGTACCCATAAAGCTGGGGACATTTAACCCTCACGTAGTTTTCAGTCAAAAAAAACGTAGTCAATACAGGCGTGAGTGTGTACGTGTATGTCACATTGTGCGGGATGAATCAGGCATTGTGTGGATCAGATCTGCTCTTTCTGTGCCATGCGCATCATGTTCCTGTATAAGTTTTGAACACTGAAGCTCTATGTTGCATCACCGCCATCTTGAATTTGACAGTAGAGTGGTGGGAGGTCCATAATTCACTGGACGGCTTCCAGCTCGACCAACAGACTGAACTCCTGCCTGTGCTCTACATTGGCAGTATATTATGAATACATTTGTATTGTAATATGCACTTTTTTCACTTTTTGTGCAGTTTTAAGTTAATTATCTCAATCTGAAGCAATAGGGTATTAAGACGGTTTATGCAATTAAATAAAAATACTTTAGTCTGTTAGAATATTTTTTTCACACATTGTCTATGCTATCCATAACAGAGTTGACACCAGATTGTAATAAATATTTTTTTTTTCCTGAAAAGAAAAAAATATGTAGCTAATGTTGTCATTATATTAAAAAAACTTACAAATTAAAAGGAAATTAAGTTTTTTTCTTCATATCTTGAAATGGTGAACGCACATAGAATTATGGAGTTGTGTAGAAATGTTCATGAAAACACCACTATAAAGGTATGCGTGTGTTCATCAATGCCAATATAAAAATGATTTATCAGAATCACTTGTAAACAGTGGAGGCTTTTATTTAGAAAGCACCCACAAGCTGGAAGTCAGCCGAAATAGTCACAACTTAACGTAATGGTTCCCAACTCTGATCCTCAGTCCCCTCTGTCCTGCATGTTTTAAGTGATTCCTTGTTACTATTTGACTTAAATAACTGAGTGGTTAGCAGGTTTCAGCAGCACTAGATGGCAAGCAGAGGAGGTGATGCAATCATTTGAATGAAGTGTGCGGAAACAGAGACACACCTAAATTATGTAGGACATCGGATATGAACACCATGGGTTAGGAAACACTAACTTCACTTATGGCATCATCATCTAAAGACTGGTTCACAAAAGTAGGATTATGAAATCCAGGATAAGAGATAAAGCTAGGCTTGACATAACGCCGAGTTGATCCTGGCTTTATCTGTTTGACAAAGACCAAACCAGACTCAGGAGGTGCAACTATGTCAAGCCAGGCTTAAGTAATTTAGGTGAATGCGTAGCTACAGATTTCTTCAGCAGACCATGATGTCAATGACAGATTCACAGATGATGCGCACGATGAATTGCATATCTCACACCAAACAACATGTCAGACTGTTAGCCTGGTCTTCCCAGAATAAATCACCATGGTAACTTATGTATTTAACTCATTGTAAAACCAGATTGAGGCTTAATTAAGCCAGGATATCCGGAAAATCCTGGCTTAATCTGCTATCCTGGTTTTGTCAAACACCGCTCTGATCTTTACCTTATCGATAGTTCCCGCAAGACCTTCGAAGTAACCCGAAAATGCACCATCTCGGTAGGCAACCAGTAAACAGTGTTACATAGGAGAAGCATTAAAAATGCTTAAATTATTTAATTTTGTTTTAAAGTTTTTTTCTGCTCTTCAAGAAAACCAGTTCAGTGCTTAGCAACATAGCAGCTTATGAAAATAGTCAAGATGTTTGTGTTTGCCGAGAGCCATACAATGAGGAGGCTGATGATGTGATCAGCTGTGACGACGACAATTATCCATATGTGCAGCTGCAATTTAAATGCATAAAGCTGATAAGTTCCCCAAAAGGCTCTTTTTCTTGCACACATTCTAAGTGTAAGCACCAGAAACAACAAAAAATTAAAAAGCATTAATTAAGATGAAAGCCTGATTATCAAAGAGGAAGTGCCATCTACTGCCTTCTTCTTTACTACCTGCTATGCGTGATACATAATCAATATAAATTTAAGCAAGTACTGTTTATTGACATAGTGTGATTGTAAATATGGTCACATAAGTAGTGATTGAGTGTGCTGAAGTACAGCAGCGACTCTGAATGTAATTTAGATTTTTTTTTGTTCAAGGTGTTGTATCATGGATAAATGTATATTTGCATATCTACATTTCATAGTTGCATTTAATACTTTGTGCAAATAGAGGTGTCAAGTGAGTTTGTTTGCCGACAAAGTATATTTTTTACAGCAATCTGTTCCATAGACCATTGAGTGATTGACACCATCACAGTTTTGTTTATTTTTAGAAAAAAAGTGTAAAATATTCTTGTCCTTAATAAAGTGATCAGAGCAAATCCATGCCATATTAGATTACTTATGTTTGTTTCCTCTGGATATTAGCCAGTCACACTCATTGATGCTTAGTAGCAAAGTTTGCTCACCTCTAGAGGATGTGATGAAAGTTTCTCTTTACTGTTTTATCACCTTTGTTTGTACACCCTTGAATTGTACAATATGCAAACATTGTGGCTCTTTTCAGCATGATCAATAAAGTGGAAAGCTGTTTTTTTTTTATATCAAGATGGTGACAGAGCACCCAGATGTAGGAAGTGTGAGATCATGTGGGAGCTATCTATTGGTTAAAGAGCTAGGGAATAATCATGGTATATGTTGTACAAAAATATATCTTTCAGAGAAGATATATGTTGAGAACCCTATGACTTTCAAGTTCAGACATGTGGTGCAACATATTCTAAGTGCTTTGCAACAGTAGGGGCTAATGTGCATAATTCTTTAGTGTTTTTTTTTTTCTTCTTCCAAATAGTCTGACTTTTTGTCATTTTTTAAGGTGTTGCAATGATTTGTGGAGATGTAATTGGTTGAATTTCACTGAGGCTGAGAGAAAAATGGATACAGCAACAGCTATGGTAACTCATCCGTGCCAGCATGTGGAAATCAGTCATTCTAAATTGAAATATCAGACTTTTCTGTGTGCTATTTCCATTTGCATCGCCATGGATACAAAGGGAGCAGAACTCAGGATGATCCCAGTACAATATATATATATATATATATATATATATATATATATATATATATATCTCAAAGTTATACGAATAATTTAAAAATGAAAAAAAAAAGATTTTAGATGTCTTCACTGGTTAAAATAAGTAAGTTTAATAACTTCTAATTATGAGAACCTCAGTTATGCTGGATAGAAATCCCTTGGCTTAGGATGTGCAGCAGTCATGAATAAATGTGTTTTTCTTTCAGTCGAGTCATTTCAAAGTTTACTGAGCATGCACACGGAGCAAAATGCTACGTCTTTTGTTTGAAAAATATGTCCACGTTTACACAACACAGAGTACCCATACGCCAGGGTGAAGCAAATTGGAAGTGCTGGCCTCTGCTGAACCATATTACTGGTGACCATATATCATTTTTTATAGGTCACAAGTGACGCACATCTGTTTCCACTCGGCTAAGTTTCCATATAAAACATTTGAATAGAGATTGTTCACCTATATCTGTTGCTCCCCTGTGCTTATTTGAATCAATGTGTGTCTCATACATCAAACCCCAGAAAGAGCAAAAGGGCTATTTTGTGCATGAAAGTATATTTCTGAAAGGTTTGATTACAGTGAGGAGTTAAAGGGGTGCTAAAATTCTTTAATGTTTACAACATGACACAGTTTGCTTTAAAATGATTTGTTTATATAGTGTGGTTGTTTAAAAGTCAACTGATTTGACAGTTGTGTAAGCCAGATCCCAATGCGCCCACACTGGATTTTTTTTTTTTTTTTTTTTTAAATTTGATCTCAGAGCCCCTCGTGTGTTTGACTTCTTTTTAATTGCTTCCTGTCTGCTTGGTCAATTATAAGTCCTTGGCTCATTAAGGGGGACTGACTACAGCAGAATTTTTGGAACAGACGGAGTGACTAAATACCTGTAATCTGAGAACAATGATTAGATCTTTCTCTTTTTTTTTTTTTTTTTTTTTTACTACCGGGTCTCAGCACAGACATGTTGACTTTCATTTAGCTGGATGCTGATCACTTGAGTTTTTGAAAATAAAAAGAAAGGCTGTATTGATTTTTAAAAGTATAAAACAGTCATGCTCATTTATGAGATATTGATTTGGTGGTCAGGTGAATTTTGGTGTAAATACCCTGTCAATGCTGTGTTTAGCACAAACTGTGAGCCTCAAAGAAAACAGTTAACCTGCTGTCAGGCTGCAAAATAAAGCATAGAAAAAGACTTTTTTTTTCCTGTTGTGACCCAACAGGTTTTTGATTTACTCTTAAGAGCAAAGTGAAGAAGCTACACCTTTTCCAGATCCTGCAACATAAACAGCAGTGGCCTAAATGGGGCTTTAAACAAAATTACGTTTGGAAGGCTTTCAACTAAAACCAGGCACCAAAGAGTAAATAATGTGCAACTGATAATTTATTACATGTATCTGACATGATTCCTATTAAAAAACTGCATGTTTAAAAATTACACTTTTCTAAAGAAATTCTGCTTTTTCTTTTTACTCAGAAATCGTTACTACTCTGATTACTATTTTAAGTGCCAATTACCACGTTTGTTTTGCATATAATGGCTGTATCACTGTTACAAAAATACCTGTTACTGGGTTGTATGGCATCGTAGAGTTCTTGAGGGTGCCCTGCTGGTTTGGAGGTCCAAAGCAGCTGCATAGTTTGAATAAGATCATTTGTAAATGACAGGGGGAATTCTCATAATCAAAGTCTATTTAATGAAGCCTCCCTTGTTCAGAAAAGAATATTTTAAGGCGCATGCATATTATACCGTTGGGAAAAAAAAAAAAAAAAACATTTTAAAAAGCAACTCTAGCAAACTCGTAACTGAGAACTTACTTTGGAACGTTTGAAAGATAAGACGCATATACTTAGAAAAACCTTTTAAAATGTGTTGCGTGTGCCTGGTTCAACCAGTGCAGGAACTGGGAGGTTTCACGAAGGGCTGCAAAAAGCGAGGGCAAAACTCTGAGCTGACACGGTTGCCCATGGCTATGTAAATATTAACTGAGACTCCACTGTGTGGGGAGACCCTCTTTGATTACAAGTCTACTCCAATAGTTTGATATCCAAGGAGACCTCCAAAGCTGGTCTGACAAAATAAATGGGAAAAATAGCGAAGGAGTCAGGAAGAGCTGAGCTTGATTCGGAACAGATTCATGTAAACGAAGCAGGGAAGGACACATCACTGGTCTGCAGTTCACATAGTTGAGTTTGACTTTGAACTTTTCCTTTTTTTGGTGGGTAAAGGAGATGTGACAGGAAGTAAATAAGAAGAGTGGCAGGCTTCGGTTTCCCAAAGTTCAAAAGTTATTTCTGCAACCTAAACAGTTAAGTACATAGGAAAAAAAAAACCCAACTAGATTTATCAAATTTTGCATTAGAGTCCTTATAAGTAGAAATACATCTTGATTTTGCTTTAAAATAGAATCAGTTTCACAATGTTTAATTTAATGCACTATTTTTTTGAGCGGTATAGGTTGCTCCTTTAAAGTGTTCCCAGTTTGACTCCATTATAATGAGGCTCAGCTGCATGACTTCCATTTCTTTTTTACCATTGTAAAGGAATGAATTTTGGAGTGATCATAAACTTTTTTTTTTTTTTCAATATTGGTTAAATTAAATAAGTTGATAAAGACAGTAAAGACTTGCTGAAACACATTAGTGATTGAGGCCAGACATTGCTTTTCAATTTGTGCTTCGAAGCGTAACCTGGCCCAATCTGTGTCCGTCGTAATGAATGGACACAGATTTGTCTGGGTCAGCCGCAGTCTTGTGACTGGTCATGTGTGCCTGAGATGTCAATCAAGTGTAAATATTTTGGGGGGATAAAACCAAAACGCATTGTTGGGGGAATGTTTTGAAATTGAAGAAGCAAGCATCTTGTAGGAAACAAAGAGCAATGTTGCTCACAGTTGCTGATTGAAATATTTTCTAAAGCACCTGCTTATATATAAAAAAAAAATAATAATAATAAATAATCCGGAGCCTTCACATTTTATTTCTATTGCAAAATATAACAAAACCTTCACAGACATGAGTTGCTCCAGTTTTAAGACTTTAATCTTTATGAACCTGTGTTTTCCCAGAATGCTTTGAAGTGAAAACTGCCACTGTTCCTATTTACACTAATGTATTGTTGCCAAATCACTGCAACATGATTATATCACAATCTATCATTGTTGTTGCACATGAACATTGTGGGAAACTTCTGGGCTTCACGAAAACACACTAAGACACACAAACTAACTTAAAATGGACATTTAAAAATATTTTATGACATATTCCCTGAACTTTGTCACTGTCTAAATGTTTGCCATGTAACAACTATAAACCTCAGTGTTTTAACTGTTATTTATTTTTGTGATGGAGTAATGCAAAGTTTTTCATAATTGTGAAGTTGGAAGGAAATTCATATATATTCTTGAAATTGTTTTACAAATTTTAATCTAAGCAATGCAGCATGCTGGAAGGTGAACCTTCTCTCCATTTCTTTTGTCTTTGGCAGCTTTCAACAGGTTTGCTTTCAATGTTGCCCTGTGTTTGACTCTTTCCATCTTCTTGTCCAATTTGCAGCTGCACAGTTTCCAGTTCAAAAAAAGATTCACCCCCCACCTCCCCCCCCAGTATGAGGTTGCCACCACCTTAATTCACCATGGTGACAGTTTGTTAAGGTTGTGGCAAACTGAAGGCGGGGACTTGTTATAGCTTTCTTTCAATAATTCAATAATCGTGCAATCAATGCCAGATTTGTAGAGTGTGCAATTAACAGATGTTCTTTTACCAGATTCCACCAGAGCTGTGTATCTCTGCAGCAGCTCATACATATTTTTCATGGACTTCTTGATTGAAAAATGTCCTTTATTTGACCTCTGAAGCCTTTACAAAACACCGGTATTTATACTGACATTGAATAAAAAAATAATTACATGGAGTTTTAAAGCAAGAGGTTAAGTCAGATTTTTTTTTTTTTTTTTTTAGGGGGAAAAGAGGAATAAATGGTGAATTCATACTCATGCCAAACTTTTGACATTTTTGTAAACATCAAAAGTTTGGCATTCACAAACTTTTGAATGCCAGACTTTTGGCATTCAAAAATTTGGCATTCAAACTTCAATATTTTTTAAAATTTTGAAGTGTGGCAAAATTAAAAAAAAATATATTGTTTTTTCCACTTAACTGCTATGTACTAGTGTGTGACGATCACCAAAAAGTCTAATAGAGAGAATTTTGTACTTGTTTCGTAGCAAAATGTGAAAAAGTCCAATGGCTGTAAATACCTCTGCAGGGTGCTGAATACATTCAGAAAAATGGCTATAATAATGCCCTCTGTTGACAATCTGTGGAAATATTCAGATAAGCTTGTGCTAAATGGCAGTTAAAGCTGCTGCATCCAAAGGGAAACCACATGTGTTTTGAGTCTCGGCTCATAAATAAACATTTCTCCAGATATAGATGTCTGTCATAGGGTGACCTTTTATTACATCTGTTTTCTCTTTTTATGTCCCTTGCAAAAAAAAAAAAAAAATCAACAAAAAACAAGTGGATGTATTATTATGTAAAATTATGCTTATGAAAACATGAGTCTGCCCCTCTCCTGTGTTCACCTTCACCTGGCAAGCATGACTCAACCTCCTGTTTTCCCCGTAGTGGTTGAAAGACAGTTTTTATTGAAGCCAGGTGTGGAGCCACATCCTGCCTGATGTTTCTGGGGAGAGTTCCTAAAACCAGATCATAACATACTCTGAATTTTCACAAAATGCAGAGATAAGCATGACGCACTTGTGACCTATATGTTTTGAAAGTCTTTACATGTCCTGATCTAAGACAGAACATCTGTTATGAAAGTAAATATAGCAGGTAACTTGCAGAAATATAGGTTATTTATATATATACAAAAAAAATTCTAATTACATAGTGGAGTTTAGGTTTATTTAAATGACTGCCCCTTAGAAATACCGTTCTGAATGGACCGCGATGGATTATGCATTATGCATACACTGAATAGAAAATCACTAACATAACACACTACTCACAGTAAAAGAGAACGCAGGTCAAAGTCTCAGCCTTCGAACAAAATTCTCTCATCTGTCGAACAGCTCCATAAATCATGTATGTTAAAAATTACACTGAATGGAGGGGAAAAAATATTTCCAACTCAGAAGACTTCAAGATTTAAAAATCTGCTTGTCTCCGCATACCAACAGCAGCTTGACCACTTCAGATCAGGCCAGTGTGTTACCCTGGAGGGGGGCTAGTTTGAAAGATGGGAGGATGAGGGAAGAGGGAGTTAAAAAAAAGAGATCTTGCTGGTCTGTGCTTCTGTGCTTCTTTTGAAGCTTGGTAGTATTACAGTAGAATGAGTTCTCTGTCATTGGATGAATAAGCTGTGCTGCCGAACAGAACGTAGGCCTCTCGTACCTAAAAGGAGGACAGTGTTGCATCTCAGAGCAGATGTGGGGCCAAAAAGAAGGTGGATAGATGCATTGATAACATCATTCCAATCTTTATGGTGGAAATTTTAAAGCTGGTTTCTTTAAGGCAGAGCCAGACCAAGACATAAGCAAACTCAGTCACTCCTTAGGGCAACGAGACCAGCAGAGGGCCACCAAGAACTTTTGACTTCTGAAACAAATCTAAAAAAAAAGTAAATTGACACTTTCTGAATGTGAATGGTGATTATATATATATATATATATATATGCAATTAAATATAATATTTAATTTAACTAGAATGGATGGATAGATGAACTAGTTGACATTTTACATAATGTTGTATTTTCTGTGTTTGAAATTCAAATCAGATGCGGGAAGTTGAGCCTGCTGAGGCTGCAGATGTATTTCAGTTTTAAACTATGAATTTCTAATGGTTTGCATCATTAAACTTGTAGCACACATCCTACTGTAAAATACCCAGTTGTGAACAAATCCCTTCTTGTGTACAATAGAGTCTAATTTTATCGTCTCCTATTGATAATAATAGTTAGCATTACAACTGTCAGTAAATTCTACAGGTTTCCGAACTTGCAGCTGGAACACGGTTTGCTTGGAAGTGAGGTCATTTCCAGATTTGAGTCTTACTACAACTGGAACCTTGTGTATTGGCAGAATCTTTTTATTTGTATAGGTTCTGTGCACAAGTGAAATTCCCAGTAATGAAACATAAAGTAAACACTAAAGAGATATGCATAGTTGTCTTCTGTTTCTTGCAAATGAAAAAATTGTTTTTATTTAAAAATGAACCTTCACTACATATCTAAATATATATACATTTATATATTTTCTATGCATATAAATATAGATACATTTATATATTTTCTATGTATATAAATATAGATACATTTATATATTTTCTATGCATATAAATATAGATACATTTATATATTTTCTATGTATATAAATATAGATACATTTATATATTTTCTATGCATATAAATATAGATACATTTATATATTTTCTATGTATATAAATATAGATACATTTATATTTGTTCGTATAATCATACATCGCACGCACGCACGCATACAGGCAGTATCAGTTGATAGGAAAAGCACTGGACTCCGAGTCATTGTGGATTAAGAATCCATGTCAGGTTTTCAGGAATCCCTCCGGCTCAGACGGCTCCCGCAGACGACTGCTTTCCACTGCACTGGCGCTGTGTGCTGGAAGCCCGCTCCGCGCTGCTTCCTCCAAGTGTCTCAACACTGTGAGCGGGATCTCTTCCAGAGGCGAGCCGCTGAAACTTGCCCAGTCTCCACAGTCTGATTCAGGGGAGCCAAGAGAACAGCATCGGTGGCTATAAGTACGCTTTGCTTTACCTCTCCCCGACATCAGACACTGAAAAAGCCCTCACTCCGTGTTGTCACTCTTGTCACCCAGTGTTTTTTTTTTTCTTTTCTCCTTTTGCTTTTTAATTTTTTTCCCCCCACCCTCGCTTCTCTACTCTTCTCGTTTGTTTCTGCTGCATCGGGAGTGAGTGCGCAGCGGAGCGCCGTGACTTGATGAGCCGCTTAAAAAGGTGGTGTGAGGTGTTGATGAGTTAGGACTGAGCGCAGAGCAACACCTTGCATGCCATGGAAGTGCGTGTCCGGCGCAGGGGGATGTGTGCGGGCTGAGAGGGGGACTCTTCGCCTGATAACCAGCCGCTCTGTCCCAGATTAAGAGGGGGAAGCATGCCTCAGACCTGCAGACCAACTCTCTTCGATGCAGAGGAGTCCCCACCAGACTGTCTTTTCACAATCTGACGTTTTTATCCACAAATCACATTTCGTTTCTTCCCGAACTGACTTTTTGCTTTGCCATTTTTGGCGGCTCCACTGCTTTTCCAAAAAAAAAAAAAAAAAAAAAGGTAAGAAATCCACTAGTATTACTTTGTTTTTAAATCTTGTAAAATGTAACTTTATTGTTTTGTGTTTCGCTTCTACTTTTATTATCGTTATGCTGTTTGGACATTGATAACATTAATATTTTTATGTAATGGGTATAAAAATAACTAGCACACATCCAGAGATAAAGTTTTATAAATTAGTGGGCCTCAGAAAGGGAGGAAAAATCACTAGTTGTGATTTAAATCGTTCGACGGGTGCCGTGGATAATTGAAACAAAGTTAATCAAAACGTAACCAGATGTGGATTGATTTGTTTGGCTGAATGGAAAGTGGGTTGGGGCGCATTTTAGGTGAACCAGATCGCGAAAAGCGCGATTTAACTGGCATTTGTTGCCGCCAAAGTTTCAGTGGACTTTGGTGTAAATATTCCTTTTAAAATCCACTGGTGGTCTTGTTGTTTTGAATGAGTGCTGGGAAACTGTGTGAGCTGTGACACGATGTTGGCTTGAGTCTTGAGAGCGTTCAAGGGCTAATCCATTATAATTGGGGTTAGGCTGTTTGTTCGAAAAGGATATCAAAGAAAAGAATTATGCGAGCCCCCGTAACTTGTGTAGTAATTAGTTTTGGACAACGATTGCTATAGTCTGGGATTCGTCTGTGGGCGAAAAAAAAAAACAAAACAAAAACGTGCAAAGTGACGTGTGAATTGGGGTAAACTGAAAAGGCGGACGAATAGAAGTGAAAACGTAAATGAGAGAGAGAATGGGGGAAGTTTTAGGCAGTTTCGTACCCAGAGTGGCAGTAAAATTAGATCCATTTACTGCACATGTATTATTTAGGCCTACCGATTCCGAACGTGTCTTGTCAACCATGTGTTAAGAGCAGGGAGCCGGGAGCACACATGCGGCGCACTGAGCGCCTTCTCCTTCGGCTGAGGACAGGAGCACACAGCGGCCAGCCGGTGGTGGTGATGCATGGTAGCCTGGAGCAGAGCAGCAATCTGTAGTGATCGATCTGTGAATTGGGGGTAAATTTAGCTCCGGTCTTCATATAGCACCCTCCCCCTTCTCTCCCTGAAGAACTGGTCTGAAAAGAGAAATTCTGCCTGGTTGTAAGTTCCTTGAATGTCTGTCTGAAATAAGCAGCATTTTATTAAGTGCTCATTAGTGGAATATGATGCTACCGTAAAGTAAAGTGGAACTTTCCTCTGCCCCCCCATTTAAACACGACTAACTAAATAGGCTTTGCTGCTTAACAATTTCTAAGTCCTCAGAAGGCAAAAAAAAGAAGAATAAAGCAGGTGTTTTGAGGATGAAGTGGCTTTATCTTCCCCCCACACACATAATACATAACAATGTGATTGTTCAGTGACACACAAAAGGGATGTTTGTTTGTCTTGGTTTGGAAGATATATATTCTTTTTTTAATCGAGGTACAGAAGCTTCACTGCTCATTCAAGCTTTTAATAGGTGGACTTAGTTTTTATGTGTTTGTGCTTTGCAAAAAAAAAAAAAAGAAAAAAAAAGGAAAAATCTAAATGAAGGCAAAAACGCAAATTCCAGCAGTAAGGCAGGAGCGTATTTCCATATCAAAGTAGTAAGAGCCTTTTCAGAATGAAAGGAGTCTTATTTTCTGCCACTGGTTTTGGTTGACCCTAAGAGGCTTCAGCAAGAGAGTGTGTGAGCGAGAGAAAGTGGAAAACTTGCTTCCTCCCCCCACATTTCAAGCAGATCAATGTGATATGTAGCTTGCAAGTCTAATCATAAGATGTTGCACTCTCATAAATAGTATGTTTTGCCGACAGAAAAAAAAAAAGCCCTTCTGAATCATGCATTTGGAAAAAAAAAATAATGAAGACGCATTAAACTTCATATTCATATATCAGCATCTTACCAACCGCTCTTTCACCCAATGGAAATAATGTAATCTAGTTGTGTTTGAGAAAGGGGGTGGGGGATGGGGGGGGGCGACTGTCTTCTCTTGTGTCTTGTTGCTTGATATCTTCAATTCGGGCATGCCATTATGAATGCTTTACCACATGAGAGTACCTTTTTTTTTTTTTTCTTTAGTCCACAGCAGGGTCGTCTCAGCAGTGAGAGTGAGTCCGGTTTCATGGAACTGCAGCAGCTCTCGATCTGCCAGAGCACCAGATAGCCTCGGCGAGCTGCTGCGTTCACTTCTGCTAGTGAATCGATACGGCACAGGAACATGTCTATATAGGTCGGAGAACGACAGTGATGTATACTGCTCCGTTCCCAACTTTAAAGCCCGCGTTGTCACCGAATGCGACACTGAATGCGAGAGTGAACGGGTGAATGCTTCAAGATTTTGTGACTTGCAGAGATGTTCGCTCTTAGTCTCTGCTTGGATATTTCTACCTTCGGATCAGCAGCTGGGTCACTGTCCGTCGATAGCTGACTTGCTTGAATCTGATCGGAATGCTGCAATCCTATCTTCTCTAAGCCATTCAAGTCCAATCTTATCTTTTCAGACCAATTTGTTACTGGTCAAATATAACATTAGCAAAAACAAACAAGATGTGCCTTATTTCTTTTCATGAGCCTCTCAGAAGCGTTCATTGGAGCTTGCTGTCTACTCCGAGCAGCAATTGATGAACCAGTATGACCGATTTTAAAGGTTGAGATGTGATTGAATAGATTCTTTTTTTTTTTATCCTTGCAAATTCACAGTGTAGTGCTGCCTTGCTTTCATCCACATCGAATAAGACTACATTCTAGCTCATCCTTTTTGTCCTTCACGAGCATCACAAGCCTTTGTTAGCAGACAGTGTGAAAGAAACCAGTTTGGAGTTGCAATCTGCCCAAATGATGTGTTAGTCGCTCCGTGGAGTATCAAGGAAATGATGGATGCTGCGAAAGCGTCAGCAGAAAAAAACCAAAACAAAAAAACAAAGAAAAAAGGAGAGACGATTGCAGGGAGTTAAGAGTGTTTAGATTTACATCCCATTGCTTATTTGGCGTGTAAATTGTGGGTTTGTGTTTTCAGATGCAATCTTTTCTGTTGCTAAACCACCTACGTGGAGCCATACTGTGCGGATAACTGCTCACTATTAAAGGGAATAAACAAGGCTGTAAAAGGAAAGCTATAGCAAATTTGACGTAACGTGCAGGCCTTTGGTGGGCCAGAACTTCGCCCCTTTTCATGACTGCTTTTATTTTACGATTGGCAATCAGTAAAAATGCCGTGCGCCACCGTGCTCCCCTCCCTACCATTTTGTGAAACATTTGTTTCCACTTGCTAAAGGCCTCTGGTGCAGCAAAGGAGGGCCGGGGAGGAGGGGGGTGGCTCAGTGCCCTCTGAAATGGCAGGTGAAACTTTCTGCTTGCCTAAATAATTTCCCAGCAGAACATTATTCTGCTAGGACACAGGGGCTGAAAGTGAGGCTCAATTCAAACTCTGGTGACAAGAAACAACACGGCTTTTAGTGGATGGCTCGCATGTCGAGTTCCTGAACGCTGGTTAAGTGGCAGCCTCCCTGAGTTTATCTGGCATGCCTTTCGCAGTGCTTCACTCGTTTTTTGCCTCTCTCAAAAGCACATGGAATAAAGGAAATTGACTGTTAAAACTCTTAAATTCTCATAACATTTTGGCCTGGTTTTATATGTGCAGCGGTTGTGGAGAGAGGTATTAGCACTGTGTGTTTTATGTTTAGTTGAATTATTTTTATTTCTAATATTTCTTTTGATTTATAATGTTGCTTCAGAATGTAGTTTTGAAATGTTTCAAATATTGGAAAAAAGTGAAATAAATATGGAATTGCATGTTTTTGACAAAAAATTATAATTTTCAAAATCACTTTTTTTCCACATAATTCATAGACAAAATTAAAATAATAAACACACATTAAATGCAGGCAATACTGACCTGAAATGGTGTTTTTTTACAATATCATCTTCTTTTTATTTTAGTAATTGTTTAAAGAAATAGGATATATATATTTTTTTATTATCACTGCCTTTTTTTACCTATACATTTGCTACTGCATATATGTTGATCCCCACAAATGCTGCTTCAAATATGAAGTTTACCCACTTACCCATAACAGATGCAGCAATACACATATTGTGTACAAGCCTCTTTAAGAAGTGCAATTTGTGCAGCTAAATATGACCAAGTAATTGCCTTTGATCAGGTTTTCAAGTATATGGATAGATATTGATCCCTTAATATATTCAACAGTGGAAAATGTAGTTTAAAATGTAAAGGTAACAACTGTACTCCAAATAGTTTTGGGGGTTTGCAGATAAGAGGTTAATAATGTTACGATAAATTCCAATTTTAATCACAATATTCTTTTTTTTCCTTTCTGATAACGATAACTGATACGATTGCTCTTTCCTAAAACGCACACACACACCCACCCACACCCACCCACACACACACACACACACACACACACACACACACACACACACACACACACACACACACGGCATCCTCGTCTCATTCTTTGTGCCATGTGAACAGGACTTGTCCTTATCTGTGCACAGCTGCAAGACTATTTGGGAAAATATTCAATTTCTGTGTGACAGAGGAGAACCTGGGAGGCAAGGCTCTGAGCAAACAGCAGTTATTGCAGCTCTGCCATAGCAGCAGAGAGCGAGGCCTGGCTGGGAGACAGGGGGGGATCTGCGGACGGCTGCCAGGGGAAGGAGTAATGTCTCGGCTGGATTATAGGAGAGCGAGGCGCATCCACACTTAAAAGCCCCCCTTTTCCCGACACGACAGATCTGTTATTTTGGGATGGCGCGGGTAAACATGCCAGAGCAATATATTTCTCCCATTCCACCCTACTCTTGTCCTTGACAATTGTGACCGATTGGAATTAGGAAAAGTTTGGATCTCTTTGTCATTTTTTTGGTAAGGATTTCATGTTCTGACGTGGATATTAGCATATTCAGTTTGAGCGCTCCAAAGTACCTGGTAAGCTGTGCTAAACATTTGATTATCATCGTACCTCTGTTTAATTGGCAGTGATTCATTTTTAATGTGGTTATTCTTGGCTGTAGTTGAAATCCGACACTTACCTTTTAACAGAAACGACAAAAAGTGTGTTTTTGCAGAGGATAAAAGTCAAGAGATAGTCAATTCAAAAAAACTTAAAAAAAAAAAAAAGGTTGTCCGTCTAAGATGACGTCTTGGGTTTAAGATTGGAAAAGCAAAATTTATTTGGGTTATCAAATACAGAAAACAATACAGCTAAGCTGTAGAAAAGTGTAAGCAAACACTCCCAAACACAGTGCACTGGCTAGTTGAAATCCTCCCAGATTTAAGTGTACTGCTTGATGTTTTTCTATGCATAAACATGGCTTCTTCTCCTCTCTGTCAAGACTTTCTGTGTTTGGTGGCTTTCGAGGTCTGAGACTTTGATAAATGATATTTTATTGTACAGTATTTAGTATGGGAGTGTGGTGGCTTTGTTCTTGTGGAATGGCTGCCAAGTCAGATGGAGTTGCGCGTCTGGTCTGGGAGTTTCAGAGGAATATCACAGGGATGGTAAGTTGCTAAAAAAACCAAGCTAATCAACAAAATAATTGTCTTCTCAATTGCCACCATGCCAGAGACATCAAACACAGCCAGGGTTGAAAAAACAATCAAATTATCTTTAATGATTCCACACGCTGATAGATGAGGGCTCATGACTCGGTTCCGCTCATGGGGCGACCGGCCGTATGTGAGGAGGCACGACTTTGTGGCGCTCATAAATTCTGTGTATGTTTTAATAATTCGCAGAGATATCAGCCTTTCACCTGTAATGAAAACAAATTTATCCTATTATGTGGGTTTTGGTGGTGAAACACACAGAGCTGCATTTAGTCTATTAATTTCCTGCAGTGAATTATGAGTCCTGCTGCTTTCATCTTCTGCAGCACCCTCCATGTGTGGTCCGCAAAAAAATGTTTCTATTTCCTTTCCAAACTAAAGTTTGGCCCCTGCGTCTGCTCTGGCCCCCACCCCCGCCCCTCTTCTCCATACTCGCTCTCTGTCTCAGCCTCTCTCTGTGTAGATAATGTCTCTGCAGATGATTTTACCGCCCTCATTGAGGCTCCTTCCAGTAATTGAACAAGCAGAGACTGGGTGCTTTACTGGAATACAATTGTCATTATTATCTCAGATCTCCACTGTACGCAGAGAGTCAACAAAACATGGAGTTGTACTGGAATTTTTGGGCTATCTTGAAAGCCTGAATCAAAGATAGGGGATCTGGTATGCTTTCTTACGTGGGGGGGAAAAAAAAAAAAAAAAAGTTGAAGAGAAAAGATGGAAAAGCAAATGGAAAACTACTGCCGTAACTTTTCCAGCCTCAGATTTAAATTCATGTCTTGCAGGAATCGCATGAGGTAAAGTGGAGCCCTGGGTGGTGCTTTGTTGACTTTTAAACTAGGCTTGCAGAGAATACGCTAATGATTAATCTAAAACATGCTTTTACGCAGTGACAATACTTATTTTGATAATTAGCACAAAATTTCCACTAATTATGTAATTATAAATAATTACATGTAGGATATTGTTTTACATATTTGCATGCTTATTCTTCTTATAAAAATTTAAGTATAGGAAAAAAAATAATAATATACATGAAAATATGAATATGTCCTGGACTCCATATTGCAGTGTGATTTCTTAAGGTAGGAAGCTGTGTTTTCTGGCAAGACGTGTGGAGCTTTGATTGCGCCGCCGTGAAGCAGAATTGACCTTGTGTGTCAGAATGGGCTTTTTCTGCACCCTGTTTCGCGCGGAGCACTCTTAGAGCGAAATGGCCTTAGGAGGAGTTGTTCCTGACAGAGATGCATTGTCTCAGCCAGCCAATAAACCACGGCACTGAGTGGCTACATCTGTGAACCTCATCTTGACTACAGTGTGGGGCTAGCAACAACACGGCAACTGTCACAGCTGCACCTGCTGCTGTCTCAGTACAGAGCCTCCCTCTCTGCTGCCCACAGTGCCGCATCACTCGGCCTGCCGTGACAAGCCAGAGGCGATGGTCTGTGCTTGGGTCAGCTGGAGAGAAACTTCTGGGGAGAGTGTTTTGAAGACAGAGGACAAAGTGTCAGACCTGAGAGGAGATGTTAGGATAAAAATTCTGCCCTGAGGGCCCAGATTTGGTTCTGTTGGAGCTTGGATGTAAGATTCTGTCTGTAAAGCATAGCAGAGTTTAGGAGTGCTGGCTTGGTGAAATCTAGCAACATATTTGTCCACCTATTCAGACCACAATTTTTTCACACACTCCTGATTGTGAATAATAAAGCTATTATTATTTTTGCTAACCGATGTGGTTTCATGTGATGCTTAAAGTAGATATGCGGTATAAAAACACATAAGCCCAATATTGTTTTTGCAAAAACGCTAAACACTCGAAAATTTAGAATAAGAAGGACAAAATATGCTGTGGAAAACGACTGTTGAGCTGATTGTGCGTGATAACACAGCCATCATGCTGTCTCAGGAAAAAATAATAAATAAAAAGATTATTGGAAGAGAAATATGCCGAAAGGATTTTCAGCCAGGAGAAGTGATGCAACATGTCCACTTTCCTGCCAAATTGAACTTAGGAGTGTGAAAAGAAATGCAGGGACATGAGGACTGGGGCTGACGTGCATGCAGATAGTGTGGGATTAACACAGATTGAGCGACAGTGGCCGGTGACTTCTTTTTACAGCTTTGCTTGTACAGCTGTGCCAGGCCGGGCGTTCACAGCTGCCTTTTGGTTCCAACTCCTCCTCCACTGTTGTAAGGGAGAGGTAATGAGTGTCTTAAATACAGTAGTCAAGTTGCTCCACCGATGTGTGCGTGTGTGTGTGTGTGTGTGTGTGTGTTTGAATGGAGATGTGAAATTATTCGGGCATTTTGAAATTCAGAATGCTTAATATCGACACCTCATCGCGTCTCCCTCCTGATCTGATCTCTTTGACAACAGCACAAGAAAAATACATCCACAGACTGCCCTAATAATTCATCATGCCTGTTTCTAAATGAGGTGTGAGGCAGCTCTGCTGGTGTGAATTCTGCTATAAATCACACATGCTCTCGCTGCTTTATCCATTAGACCGACCTGTTTGCCTAATTCGGCTTGTGAGTCTTGAGCAGACTGATGTTAGTAATTGAGATGAGTGTGGGAACTGCAGCTTTTGCTTCGCACTGACATGTTGTTTTCTGTGAGCGAAATGTGGACGAGCAAAATAGTGAAAAGGTTGCTAACATTTCAAGTCGGGCTCATGTCAAATGCCTATTTTACTTTTTTGTCAATTGTCAATTATTTTTTTCTGCTGCCTGAGTGGGAACTGCATTTACAGTCCTTTAAATTAAATGATTCAATCTTAACAGCAAAGACGTACATTTCTATGTATTTTTACACATTAAAGTTGCCTTCAAAAATCTTACATTTATTCCACTATTTTTTTTTCTTTCTTTTTTATTAGATGCAAAAATAGGTTAGGGTAATGCTTTTTTAGACCGTTAAATGTATGCTGCAATAAATAAATAAATAAATACAAATAAAAAATAAATAAATAAACATGAGTATACTAGGATTTTCTTTAAACATGTTTTGCTTGTAAATTAAACATCTGTTAGTGCAAAAGGGCAGTGATGTGTATGTGTGAACTACAGTGTTATTTTATCAAAGCAGGTTTAATGATGACAGATGTAAATCTATGTCAAACATGCAGTACACTACTGCATGAAAGCCCAGCAACCCGCAATTCATTTTTAGTTTCAGCAACTGAACCAATGTGATGAGTGCTGTTCTGTAGTAGTTGATGGAAATGTGGAAAAAAGAAAAGCTGTGTAAAGCGGACAGTCAAACGGAGAACAGTTTCCGAGGAGAGGGGTGGTGGTGCAGAAACGTGTGCATTTTTTTTTTATTTTTTTTTTTTTCTTTTTCATTTCGTCATTGCAAAAAGTAGAGCCGGTGGAGTTTCTGTCATTCATCAGTCTGAGCTGATTACCAGTGAGTCTGGAGTGAGCTGACAGGATGCGGCTCTCGCAGCCATTACCATCAGGCGGGCCCCGGGGTAGGCGGGGAGGTGTGGGCAGGCTCGGAGAGGCCAAGAACCGAGGGATGGAAAGGTTTCCCTTGTTTTAACTCGGCGCATATCTCTGAATGCGTTCGTTTTGTCCAGTTATCTAGCACACTGTTAAAAGATCTGGCCAAGATTAGCACTTGCCTTGAAAGCAGCGGTGCTGAAATGTAGCTACCAGACATGGCAGCACAAACTACCAGTGAGGGAAACCTGGCAGTGGTTTCCCTCACTGCTTGTGCTGGTTTACTCTTTACAGCAAGAGCTGAAGAAGGGATCTTTTATTTTGTCACCTGAAAGGGCGTTTGAGGTTCTCTGCATAATGAAACCAGTATAGGAAGAGGGGGGAGGGCTTCACGGCATGATTCAACTACAGTGGGGACATTTTCTTGTTGCGTTGAATGTTCATATATATAAATGAAAAAATATATTTTTTTTTCTACATGGCTACAGTTGTGCGTGTATGTAATGGCTCTTAACCGGAGTACTAATTGTTACTGTAGATATTTTGATCTGTAAGCCTTACAAGATTTACAGGCAGAATATTCAAAAGGCTGCGAATGAATATTTATAAACGAGAGATGAAAATGTTCCTTTGAAGTCATGTTGCTGTTTTTAACTGGTGATTCGTAGTCACATTTATTTCAATTTTTTTTTTTTTTTGGCTCTGCAAGGAGCAACAATCTAAGATGCATGCTGTTTAAACATATTTATTTTTCATCTTTTACTGTTTAAATCCTTCACTCCTTAAATTATTATTATTATATTCTTTTTTGCTTGTGCTGGGCTGAAAAACACATTCAGATTGACAGTGGAAAGAAATGTTAGGTTCCACCTGCTCACTCATGTCAACTTTAACCAGCTGCTGTTTTTACTTGTTTTTCAGGGACAATTTAAAAAATGATTTCCTTGTTTGAAGTACATGGCTTTGGAAAATGTAATTCCTCATTTGAGGTGAAGGAAAATAAAGTCTTGCTCTTAAATGTTGTGGCTTAAGTACCCTCTTGCTGCGTACATATATATTTTAATACAGAGATAGCTTTTGTTTATCACGTTAGCAAAACAACTAAGCGTAATTTCTAATGTAGTCTATAGGCATAGAACTGACATTTTCAATTTTTATAATAATTTTTAGTAAAAAGGTAACAGTTTCACTTTACTATCGTACCACTAGAAAAATATGGACATGTAACATAATGTACCTGCTTTTATAAAAAAAAAAAAAAAAACAATTACTGCACCAAGAGCAATTTAACAGATCAATTATTACATTTTTAAAAATGTAGCCTGTCACTTTTATGTATAAGTATTTAGATTTTTCTTTGAAGTTTCTGAAATTAAGATTATTAATCAAGTGGATAATAAGTACAATCTCATATATATATATATATATATATTTGTTGCGGTTCTGAAACAACAAAAATACAATTTTAGCATGGTAGCTGTAGCTTTAGCAGTCTAGCTTCTATGGCTCAACTCTGTTTTTTATGACCTGACATATATTTTAAAGCTGTCTTTCTTACAAGTAAGGAAATGGCATAATAGCCTTCTTTAAGCCACCTGACTGGTAGAGGGCAACATCTGATGGGGGAGGGGCATCACATCATTATTCTATGCTCCTTTCAGCCAGAAAACACTCATCATTCTAACACTTTTTCTGGAGCCTCATAGAAAGTATTGTAAATAATAGAAACGCCACAAAGAACCAATTTTACTTTTTTAAACTAGACGTGAGTCAGTGTGAGACTCTTACGACATAATAACTGTAGATACAATGCGTTTCCCTTTTGTTAAAAAGAAAAAGAATGCATCAAATTAAAACAAATGCAACTATTCCTACTTCTCCCAAATTACCACTGCTCATTGTTTGTGACATTAGTAATGATGTTAAATTTACATATAGACTTGAGAAAAAGTTGATACATTAGCCAGTTGGGCTATACACTCAGCTGTCTTCTGCTCTTCAGTCACGCCGATCCCAGCATGTGAACTGTAGTTTCAAAACAGCGATACTTTGATGAGAATAATCCAATTCTGAAAATATCTCCAAACAGGAATCCGTATTTTTGTTGCAAATGAAGGAAAGGTACAGTAGCTGTCTTTCAGATAGTTGACAAGCAGGGCGAGTAACAGGTGGGGGAGGAGCAGCACTGCATTACGCTGTGCTCTGATCACTCCCGACACTTTCTCTGGCTTCTCATTAAAATGTCTTTGAAACCGTAACTTTTTAGAACCTTGATATACTGCGTTACAAGGAATGTAATGCCCGTAATCTACTATTAAGTTTAATGAAATTCTGGTTTGCAGCTCTGCTCTGAATGGTCAGTCTTATTAGGAAACCTCCCCAGCACGGGCTCTTGTGCAAGCACTACACTCTTTCACTCGGACTTTTCTTTTATTACACTCACTCCATATTCATAGCGAGTCTTACCCCCCTGTTATTATTGTGTGCAACTTAAATTGTGCCAATTATACTTCAGTGGATTACCTGCTCAGAGACACACAGATTAGAATCTGCTTCCTGCTAGCTCCCATCGTGGCAGTTCAAAGGTGCGACCTGAGTGGCAGCCCGCTATCGTTTGCCAGGGCACAAAATTGGTCAACCTCTTAGAATTTGCTTGGGAGTATGAATCCCTTTGGTATTCAAAACAGGGTGGGTCTTATGACAGGGAGATAATTCCCCTGTGAATGTTTTATCACTGGGGCCGCTCAACAGTCTCTTGTATCTGCTCGCTCACTCCCCTTGTATTTCCAGATTTCCTGACTTTGGTCCAGATTTTCATAAGAAAGTACACACGAAGAAAGGCCCCTGTTTGTTTCCCCTTCCCTCCCCTTTTTTTTTTTGTTATCACAAAAGAGCAAACACATTTTCAACGTACACAAGGTGCAGAAGCAGTGATTGCTGTATCAAGTGTCCTGCTGTGAGTGGCAGAGGATGATAACATAAGCCACAGACCAATTTACATCCCCCCCCCCAAATCATGTCAAGTCTAAATCAAGGTGAGTTGGGTGTTTTCTGGAAATTTTTAAAATGTCCTTTTCTTGCCTTTAAGGAAATTTTTTTTTATGGCTTTAACATATTTTTGGGGTGTGGGGGGCGGGGTGATTTTTGCCAAATATAAGTCTCACACATTCAGTATGGCTAAAGACACAAGTTTCACTCTTAGCATCTATAATTGACATTTTTAATAAAACTTTATTTTGCCACATGTAAAAAAAAACAAAAAACCTTCCTTAGTCCTCACATAGGTTGGATCCTTTGAACATACAGGACTGACAACCGACTACACCCATTGAAACTGGGAGATGGAACAAACCAATCTGTGCTTGTTTGCATCACAATCCCACTCGGGATGCTGATGTTATGCAAATGAGCAAATTGGAGAAGGCTCAGCTCCAAAACTGTCCTCTCTCTTTCACGGCTGAAGGTGGGAGAGGGCAAAGGAGTAGTGACACCGGGACCGCATGAAGGAAATCTAATAAAGCAGCCGGAAAATTCAAAGCAACTTAAATTGTACCCGCTCCTGTCCTGGCGCTGTTTGTGCATGCTACATCAGCTGCGTTTTCTTTTTGTGCGCCGTGTTTCATCCTGTTTTTATTCTTGTTAAAAAAAATATATATATATATACTTCAAGGAAAAGGATTTTGTTTCAAGAGGGGGAAAATGCATCTTAGAGTTTTTCTATGCATTTGGGAAGAGCGGGTGAATATCCCTTCATCGGATTTAACAATCACCATTATACCTGTCAGGGCAGTACTGAGTGAAGATTTAGGGCTGACAAGTGATTGCATTCAGGAAAGACTACACCCACCTTCTTTTGTCTGAGCTTCCTGACAAGACACAGTGCTATACCTTGTTTTAGCATGACATGCGCTGCTTTCTCTCTCTTTTTTGACAAAGGCATTCGTTCCATCTTTCTAGATTGAAAGTAGATATGGCAGCACAGGGATAGAAATATGCAAGTAGGCTGCATTGCATCCACTCCACCACTGTAATTGTTTTTATGTCGTGTTGCTTCTGCTGCAAGGGTGAGGCCCTCTTTCTATTTTAGTGACAACTGAGATTATGCAGCGTCCCCACCTTATTTTGCCTGTGTTTGTCCTTGCTCTGAGCTACAGAAAGGTTAAAAGCCTCAATTAGAAAATGAGGCGAGGTTGGCGACATTGTGTGCGATGCCTTAGATTTTGGAGAAATTAACAAGACTTAATCTTGAGCCTTGTGTAAAGACTTTGCTTTTCAAGGAAATTTAGCAATGGTGTGAGGTGAAAATGAGGTGAAATTATTTGACTGGTAAACGTGCTATTCACAAAGCAGACATGTAGCTGAGTGAGCCAACAGAGGAGACGCAGCTTCCGTTTCTCCCAAAGATAATAGTGCGGTCTCTGTTTTCTTTCTCAATGCTAAGATGAACAAAACATAGAAGACAGTAGACAAATGACTTATTGTCCCGCTTGCCTCCTTACAAATCTACATTTGCTTCTCACAAGTCATCTTCTCAGTTACCTTCGTTATGTTTTGTGTTGCTGCCCACTACCTGAAAAATTAATCACCCTGTTTAATAACGCCTCATGATCACAGTGCATTATTGATGAAGAGATCCTTAATAGAGAAGATGGAGCCAGTTTTTACTATTCATTTTAAAGAGAAGGCAAGAAGGTCACATACGTTGTTGCTTACTGGTACATCTTGGGGTGAATGATGAGTATTACTGCAATAGACTGAATAGAGGCTAAGATCATTTTTGATTCCAAAACGTCTACAAAAACACAGATGGCAGAAACTGAATAATCCAGATCCATTTTAATTAATTTGTACCCCCAGTTTGTAGACAAGCCATGACATTTTCTCCTGCCCGTCTTTCATTTTGCAACATAAGCACACAATTTCATAACACCTGTATTTAATTCACTTGATAGATGTGTGTTTTGCTGGGCAGACAAATGCCAATAAACTGTCTCAAAGCCCACTTTATTTAATTCTACACTGTTTTGAAAGATCATAAAATTCCTGTTTCCATCGACCGTGACTGCACAGAACCTATGAAAGATCACACCCCCAAAAGTTCGACAGTATTACTGTATTGGCAAACAGTTTTATACCATGTGTAAATGGTATGATGTAATTGCTTTTGTTTAACACACATACCAATCAGCTCATAGCTTTCAACTTGTAGTTTTAAAGCAGGCTAATGGGTGGTGCTCCATTAGTTTTACAACTTGAATCTCTGTTTTTTTCATCTGTAAATATTCCCAAATAGCCATGTTTGCCTTCAGCGTATGCATGAGAAAGCCTAATAGCACGTCTTTCAGCTAGTTTATTTTCAGTGCTCAGCAACAAGTGATGGAGCACAACTTCATTATTCTGTCCCAACAAAATTTACAGCTGCTCTGTCGTTTACTCTTTCATCTTATTCTAATGGCTTTATATTTTAGGAACTGCATGATGTATTTGGATTTCTTTATGATTCATTTAAACAAGATTAAAAATACAACATGCTCAGCACCCTAACAAAGGCCACTAAAGTTTTTAGACACTGTGACCCAAAATGGTACATTTCTTCTTTAACTTTGCTTAGCAAGGCATCGATTTTTTGCTTGTTTTTGCAGAAATCAGCATGGATAAAGTCAAGCTGAAATATAGAAGATGAGTTTGAAAACGTTTCTGGATTTATTGTTACTGCACTTCGATCCATGTTGACTAATATTACTTTGGCAAACTGGATCACATACATGCAAAAAATGTATTTTGTGGTGTCCTAAAGTGTTCCCTGGACACCAACCATGCTAAGCATTTATGTGCACAAACTAATTGGATTTGGCTTGTGGACAAAGGAGTATACACTTTGTACTGCATTCGCTGTGGGTGTTTCAAGGTGAATCATGGTGTGTCAAGGACTTATTGGACTTGATTGGCAGGCACTATCACCATGAGATGCCCATATAATGGCAGGGCCCTCCGTTCCTGACCTGCCCATTTATCTTGCTGTATTAATGTCAGCCTATTAATTCCTAAGCGGAGGAACATTTGGCAAAGACACCGTTAACAGTCTTGGCTGAGTCACTCTTATCTCAGCAGACCTGAAAGGAATAGTTTTGTGCTATCAGTGAGTGGAAATGACATTTTGAAACTTCATTCGAGATAATCCACTTCACTTCCTGGTAAAACATCAAAATTAGAACAAAAAAACTGATGGAAGATGTATTAAAACTATGCCATAGTGAAAAAAATCACCTTGCCATTATCCGTGTGGACAGACAGGTGTGGATATCTTAAAATGCTAATAAGATTTCTCTTCCATTGCTGGAATGATTATCAGGATATATGTATATATATATATATATATATATATATATATATATATATATATGTGTGTGTGTGTGTGCAATGTCAGAAATCACTTCTGACAATTGTTCCATTGTAGTGACAATATCAATTCCATATATTTTATTCTTGATGCATAAATGGGAATGCATTTGTGATTTCTGCATTTTCTTCTTGGATTTAAAACTCTCTCTGATTTTAAAAAAATTCTCCATTTTGTTTTTTCTTTTTAACATGTAATTGTTCTTTGAAAAAAAGAAAAGAAATAGATCAAAATTGTATCATCGGGTCAAACATTTAAGAAAACTAGAAACTGGTATTAACCAGTTTAAAAAAAAAAAAAAAAAACTGATTAGTGCATCTCTAGTTACAGAGTTCTCCAGGTCTGTTAAAAAAGGGAAAAAACTTAAATGTCTCTGTTTTT
>NW_006799949.1:4270392-4280089 GCF_000485575.1 Poecilia formosa
TTACCTCTACATATTGATGTCTTTCCCGGGTTTGGCTTTGTTTAGTTGCAGTATGTCCGGACCAGGGGGAAGAGCTCTAATCGATCAATTGAGTGGCTCATAAAAATGATGAATAGAGGAAACACTAAGAGCAATGAGCATGACATGCACCACGCTTTTGTCACACGCTCTGTCTGTTGTTTGTCACTGCGTATTTAGTGGAAGCGTGCCCTGCATTTGAGGTAGGCAATGATTCATCACATTATCATCCGCAGGACTAAAAACAATTGTTTTTATGTCCTCTCAGATGATGAAATGGATTTGGTAATACCTTAAAGTCATAGGTGGCTGACTGAGCCAGTGGATCTGAAAGAGATATAAAAAAAAAATCTCAGCTGGCATACTTACATAATAAGGTCTTTGTATTTTTTTTCTATATTCCAAGACACCTATATGGGTTCCTTTTGTTTTCAAACACATCTGATCTTTTTGGCATTGTCCTCTGTCAGCCCCCCAACTTCAGCCCCACGCTGCTCCCCTGCTGAGCTGTCCTGTCGCGCAGCATGCATGTTTGACCTGGTCTTTCACAGGCTTTGCTCCTGTCAGGGTTCAGGGACTACGTTTGGGGCACCGGTAGTCACACAGCGTTTGGTTGGGTGTCACTCAGCTCCTTCGACTCTAGGCCACTCTCAATCATTCCCTCTGTGGAGGGGTCGGCCTCTGATTCCTCCCTGCCCGATATCTGACTCGGCGGGGCTCTCCGACTCATCTGATCGCCAAGCCTGATCTCTCCATGGCTGAGTGTGAATTTTCTGATTTGCCCTTGCAAATTGTACATCTTCAGGAGAGTCAAAGCAAGGAACCCAATTGCTTTTGGAGGAATATATTTCCTCTACAGCTGAGACAGTGTATTTTTGAGTCTTCTGTCCCCTTTTTTTCTTCGTCTTTAAATCGGGCAACAGAATCTGAGATACCAGGAGCCTCGTAGGGTATATGAA
This sequence comes from Poecilia formosa, assembly GCF_000485575.1. Lineage (NCBI taxonomy): Eukaryota > Metazoa > Chordata > Actinopteri > Cyprinodontiformes > Poeciliidae > Poecilia > Poecilia formosa. The sequence goes on from NW_006799949.1 coordinate 4,271,370, forward strand.
TTCATGTATGAGGAATGCTGTTAGGAAAACCAAGTAGAAACCAAGTGCACTTCTTCCATTTCAACTTGTGGTGGTGTGTTTCTCTGTTCCTCAGGATTTACATTTCAGTCGATTTCTGCTCCCACAATTTCCTCCCCTTGCATTTCAGTGATGATCTGTGACAATTAACAACCCAACTTTTTTCTGAGTTTTTTTTTTTTTTTTAAAGGTTGAGGGCTAATTCGGGGGTCAAGCAAGACTTGCAAGCTGCCAGCCTTTTATTGTCTCTTAAGTCCCCCCTCCTCCACTCAAGCTCTTTATTCTAGGTCCCCCCTTCATTCTCTTGGACCCTGTTTTAGAGAATGGTCCAACTCTTCTTCTATTCTCGTGTGACCCTCTAACAACTAGAGATGGACAACTGGGAGCTTTGTCTTAGAAGCCTAACATTCTTTTCACATCTGCCTCTTGTTTTCAGACCCCCCCACTGCATTTAAATTTCAAACTGTCCTGAATCAACCTTCCTTCCCTCCCCACTAATAGCTCCCTTCCTCCCAGTTACTAAGCCTTTTATTTTCTTTCTCTTAAAAGGACCAACTGCTTCCTACTTTTGCATATTTGACACTCAGTTGTTGACTGTAAACCATTCTGTTGTATTGTGAGTATATGGAGCGCACATATGTTTAAAGCCTGTGGGCCTACGCCCCTGTGGCTTCCCAATTTCTCAGGGTACTTAAACATCTGTCTGGGCCAGCTTCATATTTAGCCCGAGCTGTGTGTTATCTGCCGCCATCTTACTAATCTGTGCTTAAAAATCACAGAACATTGGCCACTGGTCATGTGTGCAATGAATAACAAGCAGTGTTGTTGTCGTCGGTCCGCTTCCGTCTGTTCAGAAACTCCAAATACAGCGGCGCATTGTTACCAACGACTAAACTTGTTGTGCAGTTTCACCTAAGTCGCTGGGCATACAGAAAGCAAGCTGAGGTGGGATTGCCGGCAGTTTTCTGTTATGAGGCGGAGAGACAAAAAAGGAGCCCCCAGCTGAGAGGGGAGACCTCAACTCATTTAATGAGGAGAACGGCAGTCAGGCAGTCTCCCCACAGCCTGCGCCTTTGGTGTCTCAGCATGTTAAACACTCACAGCATGAAGCAAAATATATTAAAGTATAGGACTGTTATCGTCAATTTACACAACACCCCAACCCCCCCACCCTGTACAAGGAATCTACATTCTGCGTATTTCTCGTAGCAGGGGGTCTCTGCAGGCTTGGAAGACAAAACTGTCAAAGGCATCTCGTCTTTTGTCTTCACATTCCGACACATGACTCCTGTTGGTTGTGCTTGCTTTTGTTGCTGTGCAGTGATGACAAGGCAGGAGAAAGAATAATCATACTGTTTCAGCACTCCTATCTCAGACTGAGCCTTAAAATGATTGTTTATGTATAAATATGAACAACTTCAGCCACTGACGCAAACAATCATCCAAAGACACAGACTAAGCTTTGGCCATTATGAGATCAAACTGATAACCTTGAATGAAAAACACATGATCTAACTGCTTGTATTTAAAACCAAAAAGCAACTATTCTGCTTACTGCTGCAAAATCCTAGCAATTTACTGATTATTATGGCTTGATATAAAGAACATTTTGTTGTTTCTGTATTAGTTTTTGACACATTGTCGAAGATGTGTGACAAAAGCATTTTTTTTTTAAATACTGGCATTAAATTTCCACAAAATAATGATTAAAATTACTCTGTTTTGAACCACAAATTAACTCAACCAGTGACTGTGGTAAATCCACTCACATTTAGACATCATGTGGAAACAAAGCAAAATATTTCAGTTTTACGAAATATACCTATTTATGTGGACAGGGCTTAAATAAATTTACTGAGATGTTCTAAGCATTATAAGTGAATGTTCTAAGCATTATAAGTGAATCCATTTTCTTAAATGATTTAGTCACAGCTGAGCTGTTAAGTAGCTCATGCTTAATGGAATATTTTTACATTAAGGAAATTTTATTAAACGATTTTTCAGCTAATTTGGGTAGAATGACTTTATACTTTGTGACTTTTTTTTAAGAGACACCTGAAATACACATTTGTGCTAGTTTTAACTTGAACTGTGTGTACAAATCGCTTAAATAATTAATCACTACCAGATTAAGGCGATACAGCAGTTGCTGAAATAATGGCACCATATCTAGGTTGTGGTAGGTGCTTCGAGGTTTCGAGCAAGCAGGCCGTACTTCTGGTAGTACCTGCACTTTTAAATTGTACACCAGTTAAAGTATTGGCTTCTGTGATTTTGGAAAAAGTATTTGTCTGATTCGTAAAATAATCACCTCTGCAATAAACTGTCTTTTTTCAAATGTTCTTGTTTCAAATTAAGCTTCTTAGAATGTACTTATTAAATACATAAGAAAACTGAGCACATATTATATGAACCAAGTAAATATTTTAGTTAGAGAGGATTTTCAAAATATATCAGTTTATGCGAGGAAGCATAAGGATTAAATTGGATTATCATCATTAGGTACATATATTCTAATCTAAGAACAAAACAACAGGCACTAAGACTTTGTGCCCGGATGAGAACTCCTAATCCTATATACTGAGTAAAAAGCCTTACTGTGGAGACAATCAGCTTAAGGTCTCATTATAACGTATGGCCCGTGAGTGTGGGCAGTAGCCACTTCCCAGATATATTTAATTGGTGCCACATGCTCTAATAAAAAGCAAGTGGTAGAGTTTTGTGGCAATCCAATATGTTTGGTCTCTGTGATCAGCTTTCATTTGTCAAGCCTCACAACTGCACATTATTCCTCTGAAACTAAATACGCTGTGGCCGCGTGTGTTCTGCTCCTGTTAACCTCTCTTAATGGCTCTAAAATTAGAGGTCTCAGGTGAGGAGCAATGTCATACCAGATGAACTGATTATGGCAGGTTTAATTATAACTTTGGCGGCAAATGCGTGCGCTCCGCATGTTTTCTCGCTGATGAATTATTACGATGCCTGAGAACTCAGACAAAACAGATCAAGGAGCCTTCAGGCGCTGGTTATCCTCCAGCATGGAGGTGACAGCTGAAGCTGATTTGTGCGGTTCTGACTGTACATAACAACACAAATCCTCCCTGTCTTCTCTGTTGAGTTTTTCTTTTTTCTTTTACATTTGCCGCTAGTGTGAGCTGTATAAAATTTGCTCCCTCGAATCTTAAACAATCGCAAGCTGTAGACATACAACAAAACAAACACAAAAAAAAAAACAGAAATGGTGTTTTTCAATGTGGAAAAAATAAAAAGAGAAAACTGTTTCTAATGGGGTCCTGTGTGCCTTGTTGCCCGAGTGATGCCACATCCCATGGCGAATGTGCTAATGGTTCATGGGAGCAAGAGGATGGAGCTTAACCCAGCGGTGTAAACACACAGACAAAAGGGAGCCGTTAGTAGTGTGAAACACATGCCTGGGCGTGCAGGTAAGCATTGGGTTTCACCACACATGGCTCCACCACTGGATCCATGGTGGGGAGGAGGTCATCTGCTTTTGTAGCGGAATGAGAGCAAAACAAACTTTCAGGCTTATACTACCGAGACAGCTATGGATGAGGTGGGAAGGGGAGGAATTCTGGTTTGGAGAAATGTCAGCGAGAAGGGCGGGGGTGGTGAGGGTATAGATTGGAGAGATAAAGTGGTTTGTGGTCAGTCTCGAGACAGAGAAGTGACCATTTGTTTGGCAGTGTTTGTTTATTTGTCTTGGGCACGGGGGAGGAAACGGGCAGAAAACTTAAGGGTAGATGAGAGTGCTCTTACTTTTTAACCTCTATTGGAAGTGAAATTCCCCTGTTAGATCCACGTCAAGAATTCACATGAATAAATCCAACTTAGGTTTTAGCTTTTTTTTTTTTATACCAAAGTGCTTTTTCAACTTTGTTTACTTTGGAGAGTAAATCATACACTTTGCATACTATACATTTTTTCCCATTTTTGACTTCATTTTCCTTTTTTTAAAAATCAAAATAGGAAGTTCATTTCAGTTTATAAATTATTTGGGCAATCTTTTTAGGTACTTTGCAGTCAAGTGCTTAGCAGATGTGTCACGTGTGGCTTTCTAGCACTAGTTTTAATAAAACCGTGAGACTGCGTTGGTTTTCAAACTGTAACTGTCAGGGATTTTTGTGACCATTTAAAATATTTTCAAACATCAGAAAATATTCAGCTGTTAGAATCTTGCTTAGCATGATTCCACGAACCAGTCCATGTTTTTTTTTTTCTTTTTTTGTACTGTGGGACTGTAATATACATAAACTTTATGTAGGAATCATGATGTGCTCTGTCACACAGTTGGTAGCACTGTTGCCTTTCAGGAAGAAGGCCCTGGACTGATATCCTGACAGGATCTTTTTGCATGGAGTTTGCATGTTCTGTCCTGTGCATGTGTAGGTTCTCTACAGGTACTTCAGCTTACTCTGACAGTCCAAAAACAAGACTGGCTATTTTGCCTCTCTAAATTGTCCTTAGGTTTGAATGCCTCTCATACCTGTGTGTTTCTATGTTGCCCTTTGTATTCTGCCTCTCTCCCAATAACAGCTGGAGATAAGACCAACCCATTCACAACACCAAAAGCAGGACTAGACAATAGGTGAATAGATATTTTCTGGAATTGTAAAAAAAAAAATAAAAAATACACATATACATATGTTTAATGAGGTTAGTATCACTTAGCTATTGCTCATGAGGGAATGAACAGGGTGGAGCACATCTGTTTCAACACAACAATGCCTGCTCTCACCCTGCTCCCCCATCCTACTAGTGAAATGTTTAGTGTTTAGCTGCCATTAAGGGATTTCTCTCTTGAGGATTATTGACCTTCTGGGCTTATTTTAGTGGTGTGCGTGGGTTTGTAGCATTTCACAGCTTAAGGTTTGTCACATCTCTTCATTGGAATGTGAATGAAACATCAAGGGGCTTCAGAACGCGATTGTATTCCTCAGGGGCAAAGCACACGTGTGGACTAAATTTCATAACTGAACTAAATGATGTCTTTTTGGCCTTTGTTGCAGGGAAGAAGATCGATAATGAGCATCTCTGAGACCAGTTGTCTTGGGCTTTTCTGATCAGAAGCTGTTACCCACAACACTAACCTGCCACAAATCATCAATACTCAGCACCATGGCATGCAGCCTGCGGACACTACACACCTTTTGCTGGTTTCTCATCACTCTAAACCAAGTACACTCCACAGAGGGTAAGTATATCAGAGTTTTGTCTTTGCTGGCTTCTTAAAATTATACTGACTTATCATGTCTTTTTTTTTTTTTTTTGCTCTGAATAAGTTATATTTCAAGTTGACGCAGCTCCAGATTATTTTATTCAGCTGCCGCATGTGGAAATATAGCATGCAGTAACTCTGAACCAAGCCAAATCAGGCACTGCTTGTGTGAGTAATGCAGTTTTCAGGACAGCGGGCACAGACGGATAGAGGGGGATAATCTTGAGTGGTTTCATTAGTTGTTAAATTGTGATTTGTCTGAGATTTTCTGCTTGAAAGCGTCAGTTGTTCCCAGTGGCATCAGAGCTGGATCTGTTTGTAAATTCCTCGCTTTTTAATGCTCGCCGTCATGGAAATACACGCCGCAGATTTCACACCTCAAAAAACATCAAGCTCAAATGTTTTGTAATCACACTTCATTAAGTTTTGATTAAATCAGTCCTGGCTTTGTTGTAACCGCAAGTTTTACGTGTCCAATGTTTAACCACAAGGTTGAAAAGTAACACACTAAATGTTTTATGATTGAATTTAGAATTCTCCGAAGCTGGCATATTTTTTGTGTGTAATGTAAGTGGGGCTAATACAATTCTGTGTAAAGATGACAGCTGTCAAATCTCTGGCTAAGCCGTCATTTAAGTTCAGTAATCAGAAACTCAAGGGTGCAAGGTGGGATTTTAACAACACGTCTTATTGACAGTATAGCGAATCGCATTGGCGTAAATTGTAATAGCACATTATGCGCATACCATCTGGATGTCATTTGATCTTTCCTTTTAAAAAAATGGAAACATAATTCTCTGATCTCTACAGGCATCAATCAAATTTGAAAAAACTTCAGCCATAAAAAGCAGCTTTGCTCAGTTAAATGATTTCCATTAAATGTGACAGAATTTCTCAACCATAAAGTTGATCGAATATCAAAGTGTGCAGTATTATATAGATAATTAAAAATAGAAAACCAAGAAATCACATTTCCATGAGCTTTTTTTATTGAACAGCAGACACTGGCAAGAAACAACTTTTTTCAGTTCAAACTTGTCAATATGGAAACATTGAACTTTATTGTTTTTAATTTAATATTTTTTTTTTTATTGTTGAACATGCACAGTCTACATGATCCAAAGCAGAAAGACGTCAAGATTTTAACTGTTAATTTATCACAAGCCATATCTTTAGCACATTATTCACTCGTACTATCACATATTGCATGTTTTCCTAATATGGTGCAGCCCTAATATTATGGAGTGGAGATGTTTTTTTTTATAAGAAGACCGAGAAGATGGTAATAGCCTTTGGGAAAAGAATCGTGTCATTTGTAGGACAATCCTAAAAAAGTTTAAGGCTACAAAAGATTTAAAAGGAACATATCATGAAAATCCACGTTTTTAGCACTTAAATACATTTGTATGTACTTTGAGCATCTAGGAGTGCATTTATTTTCTCCCAGTGCTGTGTAGATATCTTTGTTCTATTTGAGTTATATTTTTCATTCTACTCAATTTTCTCTATTACCTATAACGTTTTCTAGTTTATTAAGTCACTGCATTTGCTGCGGAACTGCTAAGCTGGGTCATGACTTCCAACTAATCAGTTTTGTGAATCCGACATTTTTTCTTTTTTTTCTTGCAGCAATTTTATAATGTCCAAGTTCAGTTGCTCCAAAGTTGCAAGTAGACAAGTGAAAATGTTCGGTTCTAGCGCGCATTAGTCCACAAGATTCCTTACTTCGTCCCTCTTCATCAAAAAGCTCCTTCAAAGCGTCTGGTTAAATTTTATTTTTCTTGAAAATGTCCCCACGATAGTGGGGAAAGTCCCGCTTGTTTGAGCGAAGCACTTAAGGTGGAGTTCTTCAGCAACCTCAGCTAGTATCAAGAGGGATTTTCCAAAATACTTTTTCTGATTGAGGAGTCAGGTCCTTCTCTCTAGGGAAACGAGGGACACAGCAAAGTGGTAAGCTCCTAATGATGCTAAAATGACAGCAAAGCTCATTTTAGACCATGAGTTTTTGTGTGCTGATAATGACGTCCTGGTCTGGTTGATAGCCATCGAGTCTTCTGTTTCTGTTGGTGCTGTGTGTTAGTTTTTAGCTGCCTTTGTGAAGATAAAACTGACCTGCATGTTTGTATTATTTGGCTGTCGGTTGCCATTTTTGTCTTGGGGAACACTTGATCCAAATGCATTTGGTGATGTTCTTGACGTTCCCATTAGCTAACTCCTTAATTATGTCGAGACTTTGTTTACTTCATTCATATTGCGGTAATATTAATATTTTAATAGGTATCTCACATTCATGGATGCTGTAAATAAACTGTGCTCCACATTGTAGGTAGCTGGTATGGATGGAGAGGGTGTAAATACAGTAATAATACCATTGCGATGCATTCATTTGAGTGCGTGGTTCTGCAGATTGATGGTCTTCATTCTCCTGCTCTGGGTCAGATTCTGGCTCAAACATGCAAGGCTGAATAGACAAGTCTTTTGGTGACATTTGAAACTTTGGATTGAAAAATGTCTCTGCCAGTAGATAATTGTGTCACTGCTATGAAACTAGAAAAATGGCAGAATGTGGTGGAGTGGAACGCTCTGCGACCGGGAGGGGGGCAGGGCTCGAACACACGTCTCAGAACAGGGTAACCCAGGGGTTTGTGGCGCCACAATAACGAGGAATTCAGACCAAATCATTGCAGTTCTACTTTTCATAGACCATAAGGGAATGATTTACATGTGAAAAGGATGGATTTAAAAGGATATGTCCACTTTAAGACTGAAGCAGAGGTTCATCTACAAGCAGAACAAGCTATATTAGAATGATTTATTTGTTAAAATCGTGAAAAAAAACTAAATCTAATTAAACAGTTTTGCAAAGAATTAATTTTCTTTCCACACTCTCCGTCCAATCTGATTGTGGTTGAAATATTTTCAAAGAAGCTTCAGAGCAGGTAGAGACACACCCAAAACATGTGCAGCTATAATCCCAGAAACAAGGGCATCTATTAAATCAGAGGGTGAATACATACGCAAGCCACCCTTTTTAGATTTGTGTTTGTATAAAAAACTTAAAAACTGTGTGATTTTGCATCTATTTTCATGAGTATGTTCTACTGCTTTTGGTTTATAATGCACATTGAAATAATGGTGGACAATTAAACCTATGTGCAGGGCCGTGCAGAGACCACTAAAGGGGCAGGTGCTCAAAAAAAAAGGGCACATCTTACCGCCTTCTAGAATAGAATATTAACAAAGCCAGCAGCTTTCAGAGTTTAATAAACAATGATAAATTACAAAATTGTGACATATACAATCAAAGTTAAGGAAAATCTCTATATAGACCATACAACTATGCTATTTTATTAGTAATTTCTTTCTGCAGGTCTATTTTGTTATAGGAAAGTATTGCAATAATCAAACCCGAAATTTAGCAAGATATGTAAATCAGAGCTGGAGGTTTAGTTCTGATTTACATATT
>NW_006799949.1:4280890-4293712 GCF_000485575.1 Poecilia formosa
TGACTGCTATCATTAACGATACAGGGAAGAAGCTTTTTTGTTATCTAGCGTTACTAGCAAAGTTGTTAGCTAGCACCTAGCTAGTAGCACAACAACAACAGCGTAATGTCTGTAAAATTACTGAATGGATTAGATAAGAACAGTTTTTCCTCACCTGGCTGTCTCCTCCCGCTCAGTAGTTCTTCAGAGAAAGGCAGACGCAGAGGCCTGTCAGTGTCTGTTGTATTTCATTACCTCTCTGCTTAAACCGCGACTCCGTGCTGAAGGAGAAACGATACTTCAACGTTTTCCGTCATCTGACAAGCAGCAAGTCTACTCTACTTTATTCACCAAAAACTTTTTTATTTTTATTTTAATTAACCAAAAACTGTTCTGTAATCTGGAACGTTTGCTACGTTGAGCTCTGCAGTTAGCTGCCTCAACTTAGTGCGCGAGAGGCAATTTTGCGTCGTGCGTCACGGGCGAAAGGTCAAAGGTAACAAGGTGACCGGAGGGCTTATTATGTTGTACAAAAAAACAAACAAAAAAAACCCCCAACAAAAAACAAATAATTTTCGTACATATTATGTGCTGAAGTATCCCCGACCCACTCTGCACGTTCCTGGCTATGTGTCATCAGTGTCAAAGCGATACAGAAGTGAATTATTGGCAGGTTGTTTAACCCTCTGCTTGAAAATGAACAGAGTGAGCAATATAAAACACTGATGAATTGTCTGCATCTTAATGTTGGAATGGCAGGTTGAAAAAAAAACATTGCTTATTTACTATTTTGACATTTTTCATTCATCATTTTCTCTTGTCCTCTGATATTGTCCTACCCCCCTTACGTCTTTTCCCTTTTCCTATTTCAGTCTCACAGATCAGCCCAGAAACAGTTCATTACAAACAATATCCCCTAGTAAACATGCTTCATTAAACTGCCTCTACCCCTAATATCTTTTTAATGCATTTTTATAATTGAATTAAATGGGTTAGTGGAATGCTATAAATAGTTTGAAGTTGGTTTGTCCCCCCACCCCTTTTTTTTTTTTCTGCACCTGAAACGTGTGTATTTATATGCTGTATAAACACACGTACCAGACTGAGAATGCAGCGATGGAGGGCAGGAAGTTTGACCTCCTTCTCTATACATTCTTCACATTTGACTTCCCTGGTTGGACACGTGTCCACGAGTATGTCTGTTTTATTTACTCAGCTGACTCGCGGCGTTTTCTAAGCTTTTGTCTCCTGTTTTCCTTTTTGCTATGCTCACATCTCTACTCTGAAGAATTGCTTGTTTGCTTCAGTAACCCTCAGAGTTACTGGCATTAGTTTTTAGATTGATTTGTGTTGTTATTTTAATTACGCTGTATTTACAGAGCAGAGCGCTGTCGATTGCTAAATTACCCCATGGCTTATAGCATCAAAAATTAATAATATAGCACAATAAAGTTTAAAGTCATGGTCCTACCGCAACAATTATGTGTAATTTGTTATAATACAGGTTGTTTAGATGGTGTAATTTCCACCGCCATTGCTTTATTATGACTGTTATCCTGCTTAAGACCACCAGAGCCTTGTTAACCCTCAATATTGTAATCATTTATGATTGAGATCAACTATCATCTGGGGTTTTATTGAAGAATGTTTATTTCTTAGATTTTATAGTTCCTGTGTCTATAAGTCAGCTAAAGGTTAGAGACATGAAGGGAAAGTTATCCTGATCAAAGAGAAGTGCTTTACCTGTTAAGATCCCTGCCTTTTCTCTGTTTGGTTCTGAATCTTGATAGAAAGATGAAACAAAAATACATTATTAAAATAGTGACGTCTTAAATAAATAAATAAATAAATAGAGCAAAAATAGGACCTTGTGGTTGGTAAGATAATGACAAATAAATAACAGTATGAATATGAAAGAAAGCCAAAAAATGACCAATTTCATAACTGCATTGCCATTTCATCCCATTACCATTACTAAATAAACATGAAGTCATGTATTGTGTCTTAGTTTATTTTTCTTGGGATATAGGTATTTTGATAAGTATTGCAGATTGATTTTCATATTTTTTATATAGCAGCTTGTTTCTGCTGAATATTGATCTGATCCCCACTTGGTTGAGTAAAATCTGAAGATCAAAGACTGATTTGACTCCTTATAAAACCAAAGTGCTTTGTACCACCCACTAATGGTAAATATTTAAAATTAGATTCACATAATCACACTTACTGGCAGCAGACTATGAGCAGATTAAATAAATGTACTTTAATAATGTCTTGTCATGTGAATTTGATTTATATTCAGTGACAAAAAAAATATATCATGAGATTACCAAAACAGTGAATGTACAAACTGACCAAACACATAACAGAGACTTCAAAAAAAGTATAGTGTAACTTTAAACCAAATTTACACCTCATATTAGTCTAAAATGTGTACAAAGTTCAGATTTTGATTTGTCTCTATGTGAAAGGTTCTAATTAGTGTTTTTTTTATTTCTTTTTTTGTTTGCATTTTGTTAGAAAGCAAAACAGTTAAAAGATATTGAAAATTGAAGTTGCATTTTTATTAAAAGCAATTGGAGAATGTAATGTCCTGACCCCAACAGCATAGCGTGGACTCAGAGCCGAGTGACAAGGCTTTCTCTTGTTCTTAATCTTTGTGCACAGACTAATTCTGAGCCAAGAAAAATCCTCTTACTTCATAGAAAGTGACAGCTACAATGAGAAGAGGCTTTAAGCATAATCACTTTGCATGATATTCGTGACTAAATCGGGGATCATAGTTCTGCAGGTTTTACTTTATATTGTCTTAAGTTTCACTGAACTGAGTCTATATTCTAAGCGTATGTCGGTTATAGATCTTCTTATTACATTGTAGTGTTTTTGTTGGGACTGATATTGTCATACATAACACATTTTGCGAAGCCATTATGGTAAAACGTGAGCACTTTTAAATACATTGATGAACGTTTTAAAGGAGTTCAAACATTGTAGACCTGGAAGTCTCTGACTTACCTTTGTTTCTGTATTGCATGACTGTACGTTTGCCACGTAGCATTCCAAGTAATCTTCTTCAAGTTATTTTTCCCTTTATCCTGCTGGTGGTCCTTTTATATATGAATATATAAACTTTTTTTTTTTTTTAATAAACAAGCAGTGATGATTTACCCTTGCAAGGCGTGATTAAATTGGCTTACATGTTTTCCAAAAATAATGTAGTCACATCTGGTGGGATTGCAGGGATTTGCATGTATCAGTGACAGAATTGCAATTCACACCTAGCTCAGTCACAGACTCTTTTCAAAATCTTCCCCAAAGATTGTTGGAATTATGGAGAGGCAAAATGAGATGGCACGGTGAGGATTGTGTGTCAAGAGGTGTGGAGTCGGTTTATGTTTGCAACCTGCATCATAGAGTGCTGGGAATACTTTGTTCTCTTTTTTTTTTTTTTTTTTTTGCATAAAAATATTTTGTGTGTGTGTGTGTGTTCAATAGAAGTATTTTGAAATCATCAGAGAATCTGAACTGATGATTACCCTCACTATGTTGGTTAAATGCTTTTAAGGAGTTTGTTTTCTGAAGGAGGTCATGGCATGTTCAGAATTGACAAGGTTCACTAAATGGGTCACCTGCGGTTTCATCAAACCATAAACAAATATTTCCTTTAGAATTTAGCTTTTCATTCCCCTGTAACAAAAAAAAACAAAAACCCAACCTGTTTTTAGAGGCGAAACCTGTAAGGACAAGCCTAGCACAGGGATTTTCTATCTTTCCACACATTCTGAAACCTCGCCATTGTTTCCCCTCAAAGCTTGAAATGTTTAAAGTACTTGAGGTTTCTCAAAGGGAACAGGGAAGGGCACCTTTAAAAGCACTCTTTTTGTATCGCAGGAAGGAGAAGAAGAGAAGACTTAAAACCTTCATCTCAAAGTCAATGAAGTGAAATAGACAATCAAGGTGTTCTGAAATCTAATTACTGGACTGTAAAGCCCAGGGCTTAATATGAGCCCAGAACCTGCAAGAACAGGATCCAGCACCTCCCAGTGATGTTCCATTTAGATGTTTAACGACTAAAAATACTTATACTGTCTCACTTTCTATCTTTTTTTTCCTTCCTTCCTTTCTTTCTTTCTTACTTTTTTATTTAATAACCTCTTTTCTGTCTTGCCCCTATTCTGGTTTTGTAAAAAGGACAAACTGTTAGTGTGAGGAAGACAAATTAATCATTTAACATCTGATCTGATGAGATGTGATACTTCAAATTCTCAAAACGGAAGATAAATGTGACATGGTGTCTTATTTCTAAACACCCTGTGCATATATGTAGCGAATTGTCTTAAAAAAAAATGGAAGTGCTGATTGTGTGCGCTTATCCATCCTCACTTAATATTTAATGAAACTTTAAAATGCTGCAGAAACTTTATATAATTTTTTTTAAGCGTGAATTTTAAAATCTGTTTTACTTAACATTCAATGCAGTACGCAAACTGCTCAGAGTAAAGTGATACGTATTTGTTTAGGTCTGCGTGCTTTAAGGAGTGTGAGCTTGTTTTGTTTTTCTACCACTCTGTTGATGTCATCTTGGTTGTTTGAGGTACACTGCGGGATCCGGCCTCCCTGTGGAGCCAGGCAGCCGTGGGGTCTGTGTACGTAGGCCGACCACGCTGTCATGTCTCTTTCATCGCCAGCCAGGCTTGGCCAACACGGAGATAAGGAGACAATGACTGGGAGAGCGAGCAGTGGCAAGGTGTAACCACAGCCCCTGGGTCTCCTCCCTGCCGAGTACTTCAAATCCTCATTAGGATTTTCAGCAAAGGAAGAAGGGATTTTCAGGATTAGGGCTTTGTCACAGCTGGCTCCAGGTCGGTGTTTGTCATGCAAGAGCATGGCAGAACTCTGACATATTGTTAACCCCCCTCCTCCCGTCTAACACAGACGCTGTCTTCACCTGGCTCCCGAGGCAGTCAATGTATGTTCCACTGACCTCAAACGCTTGATGCTTACAATTGTTAACCTGCCGCCTTGGCTAAGCGTTTTAAAGTACTTTCTAGTAGCTTTTGTCAGGTGTCCGTTGATTCATGTTGCAGTGTCAGCGTTTGTTGGATATTAATACAGAGTTAACCTTGGAAAACATATTTAGTTTGGTGTTTACAGTCCTAATCCATAACTCTTCTGAACACGTCAGCCATGATTTTGATGCAGCTGTTCAGACAGGAGAGTCGCTGCTACGCTTTAATCTTTACCCTTCATATTTTTGTACAGCAAAAGTACTAAATGGCCTTCCCTGAAGCTATTTGTTCCCTAGTTTGCTTGCATTTTACAAAAAAAAAAGTATGTAAAGTAGGTTTCTCTTCTAAAAAGCTCTGACCTGCCAATACTGGTTGTAGCTGGTTCCAATTGCTCTGTAAGAGCTATAATTGCCAGCACTAAACAAAGTTTAGGCTTTTTGGTGTTTCAGTCTTTTGCTTACAGACATGGTGATCTAGCATCTTAGCTCACAAACTGTACTTCAAAAATATTAACTTAAAAATAATATGTTCAGTGGACCACAGTCCCAAGACTGTTTAGATAACCAGCATGCATTGGTAGCTTTAACCAGCCAATGTATAATTGGAAGAATAGATCATTTCCCACCTTGAGTGTAAGAGACCAGTTGGTGTAAAACAGGATTTTAGAGATTTATAATCAAGACACAATCATTTGGAGTTGACATTTTAGATATTTTACTTCACCTTTTCTAGCACCTCAGATTAGGTAGCATTGTAACTATAAAATACATTCTCTGTGTATTCTTAGCTTTGCTTGAAATTTTCTTATAGGCTTCCAACAATTCAAAATCCACTATGTTCCTTAGCAGAGTTTAAACATTTAAATACTTAAAGAAGATTCCAGGTATGGGCTGAAGTCGGCTGACCGTCGATTTGCACCTTATCTTGCTGCTTGCACACTGAAGAGTGTTGTTGTTGGCACAAACTGTCACCGCTTAGGTATTGAGTGTTAAGCGAAGTGGATCAGATCTGATTTCATGAGAAGCCTGTCATCAGTCGGGGTCAGTCAAGCTGTAAGCTTAACAGTTTTGTTAACCAATCTATTTCTTGGGATATTCCCAAATATGAACTGTTTGTTCATATTTGGGAACAAACTGCTGAACAAACAGTTCAAAATATGAACTGTGGCTATTTCTTTGAGGTCACACTCTCATTACACTAAACAAAAGGCCCCTGTTTCCTGACATGTTGCTCAGTCTCTCAGATTTCAACGTAACATTAAAACTGCCTTCTTCCATAATTCTCAAGACTCTTACTGGATAAGAGGGTTTCAAATGGGTCCCACCCTAGATTAGTCATCTACTTGCATGTTCCTGTCTACCTTATGCTTTACAGCCACAGCTTATCTCACTTTCTTCTTGCCCTGTTAATCAGGGACACTCCTCCAGGTTATTTATTTTTTTGTTTGCGTCTAGGTTTTACATTTGTTTCATTAGTCATAAATCTGGGCTGGTTGCAGGATTTACTGTTAAATGTTCTGATTCATGTGACAAATAATTGCTTTATATGCTGTGAAAAGGACTCAAAGCTGTTTGCATGATGGCAACAAGATAAAATAGCGGCGCCTCTTTAGTTTTGAAATGTTTCTCCATTGGTGGCTTTTACGTCGTTGACATCAAGGACTGCAGACAAACGGAAAGCAAGGACTTCTGATGAAGTGCTGTCTGGAAGGGGCGGATGGAGAGAATGTTTTTGATTATCCACTGTATAAGGTGTCTCAAACAGGAATCAGCATGTACAACTTGCGCCTGACAAATGAAGCAGGTCAAAGGGCAAATGCAAGTTTGTTTTGTATTCGCTGGTGTTATGATGTGTAATGTTACAGTTAATAATCTGCAGAGTTCAGGTCGCATGAGATTGCAGCGTGCCAATTTTCTCTCTCTTTCTCGTGAGCCATTGTAGATTGGAATATTTTAGAGCATTATATAAACTGTTTTTTTAATAGAATTTCACTGTGGACGTCACAACTCTGATTTCCTCTGCAAGAGAAATTACATCCATTTATCAGTGTGAGCAGCCTGGGTCCCATTCCACTTTTGGGTTTAACAAAAAAGCAGACAGAAGGACGGAGTCATTGAAGTGGTCTTTGACTGCTTTTATTAAACCAGGCAGATTCCATAGCAGCTGAAACGTCTCACGCAAACAACAGCAATTTGTGTTTAAGGGGTAGATAATTACATTTCCATTGTGAGGAAACTGCTGAAAAACATCCACATGGGACAGCGTTAGTGCGGTTTGGATGGCATGTAAAGAAATACCTACTGCGGGACATGTAACGACAGAATGTGTTAAGAGAAGATGATATACTCCAAGGCTCGTGATTTCACAGATTTTACAGTCTGCTCTCATGGGTCGGTCGTAAGATATCCTTTCTTGCCCTTAGTGGAATCCTTTTTGTCCTCTTGCTTTCATTCCTGATTTAGTACAGCTGTAAATCCAGAGAAGGGTCCTGTAAACGAGGGGTGGTGAAACTACGCCCATAAATAAAAAGGATTTAGAAGCAGGGCCTTTTTCAAAGAACTCTAAATTCACATTTATGTGGCTTGTTAACTCATAGGGCTTAACTAGTGCATTTAGTATTTTTTATTTTATTTTTTTCTTGTTTTGTAGGATTTCCGCTGAGGCTAAACTCTTAATTTAAACTCGCACTTAGTAAATCAGCCAAGAATTTCCACTTGTTTAGCGATACCTTTTTTTCTTTTTTTTTTTTGATGGTCCTTCTAAATCAGCATGCTGAAATCCTTACACGTTGGTTTACTTGATGTCAGACTGAACATATACCAGTTCAAGCTGTTAGTGCTCCGGCACTATAAGTTGACCTCATGTGATTCAGCCTTTGACCTTGTGAGTCATAGTGACCCCTGAGTGCTTTTGCATGTCAGGCCTCAGGCTTTTCCTTACTCTTGGATAAATGATGCACTTACATGTTAACGATAAATATCCAATTAAATAATCTATTTTGAATTTGCTTCCTTCAGTATGCAGGCAGACGTATGCCGGTAGGATGTTAGACATAGGCTTATATGAATTCGTAATGGCAGAATAGTCTTTAGTAAAAAGACGTGGGCTGCCCATTCGATAGACTTGGCTAAGGCAGTTGTTTTTGAAAAGAAAAGGATCCTCACTGCTGAGAAAAGACTAAATATTTTTCTAGACCACAAACATAGAAAATAGATCCCAAACATGGGATTAGCAGAGTAACTAGTTAATTGTCTTTGTTTAAATAAATAAATAAATAAATAAATAAATACATAAATGAATAAATGTCGTCCTTTTAATTTCACCAAATCTTGAAGTTGTTAGCAAGGGTATAGCAGAATATCTTTAAGCTATTTTGAAGCTGTTACTTTTTAAAGCTTTTTGTGTCTTGATTTTGGTCACCATCTTATCCATACTGACAGAGCCATACATGGACCGATGCTCGTGTTTCTTAATTTCCATCAGACAGACAGCTCTCCTCCTCGAAATTCTTAAATTTATTTAAAATATTCAGCCACCAGCTTTACATCTTGACGATCTTCAGATATGTCCTTAAATAGGAACTTCACATGTACTGCCTCTATTCAGAGTAAGTTATTCCAAATCTGGAAGCTTTTTTTAATGCAAGGTTGTTATATTTATTTATTTATTTTCATTTTTTGACTCATGAGCTGAAAGATTGTTGAGATTATATTTAATTGAAAATCATTAAAATAAAATACAGTAATAACGTTCATATTTAGGTGCCTCCGAAATGAGATCTGTTAATGGACATATTAGGATGTAATTTATTTATTTATTTTTTTTTTTTGCAATGTAAATAGTCTATTAGACAAGACTAAATTAGTGTTTTGCTTTCGTCCTTTGTCAAGTGTTATGCAACACTATTTGTCCCATTTTAAGTGTCCAAGCAAAAATGGTGTCAACTAACAATCCGCCAAATGTGGATAGCAGTGAGTCCTTGTGGTTGAGTCAGAATGGAGACGGCATAAAGAATTCAGTCAGAGCAGCAGTCGTGTCATCAGGGCATGACTACCCTGTTGGTCAGGGAATTTAAATGCCAGGTGGGGGTCAGTTGAAGCACCGGTTGAATAATGTGGCACAAATGCATACACATGAGAGCAGAGTCTTGGGGAAGAGGAACCACTGCCGTGGGCAGCTTGAGAAAGTGCACTGAGAGAATGCAAAGCAACCAGACAGACCACCGCGTTTTTATGTATTCCCAGTGGTGACACGTTGGGTGCCGTTTTATTAAAATGTAGTGCATCAAACACGTCACTGAAGCAGAGCAGGACATTTGGGCTTCTGAATGTATCTCAAGCCACTGCTTTTATTACTATTATTTTTAAAGAAACAGAATAAATGCTTTAGCCAAGGGTCATCACATACTAATCAAATTCAGCCTATGAAGCTCCAAAAGGCATTCACATCATTTAACTTGTATCAGTTGTCATTTGAAATATTGACTGACCTACATCAATTCCCTTCCGGAGTGACTCAGAGGATTAATCCACATAATTATATTAATGTCGACTCACTTTAATTGAAATAGAGGGCAAACTTTCTCCTATCCAATGTCTTGTTTTATTTTTGAATCTACACTGTTTACATAATTTACTTTTTTTTTTTTTTCGTCAAATCAAATTCAACACTGTAGTAATAAAATGAGTAAAGAGGCCTTGACCTTGTCTGGATAATCTCAAAATGTCTTGTAATTTAATATTGAAATTTACAGTTGACCGTGTTGTAGGAACCATGAGAGGAAATTTACTACTTTATGGTCACTGCAGTCATTTCATTACCAGGATATGTCCTTCCTTTTTTTGTGACCTAAAAATCCCTCTCTCTTTTTTTCCCCCTCTCTCTCTCTCTTTCCCGCTCCCTCTGCACACACTGCCTGGCCTGGGGGCTATCCGATATTAGACAGTGAGATGTCACTCTGTGCTTGTGTGAGTGCAGTCAGCTAACATGTGCGGATGATGTGTAGTCAATAATGCATTATTAAAAGAAAAAAAAAAAGGGGGATTTATGACCTTGATGAGCCTCGTATTGCTTAATTAGGCCTAAAGGTTGATTTACATACAAGTGTACATGGAATTTGATGAGGCTGTGTTATACTGCAGGTGCGGTACATTTTTCTTTTGTCTGGCAGCAAAACTTGATGCTTTGCGTTTGTTCAAATTCTAATGGACAGGGTTGTGAGCCAGTATATGAAAGGGGCTGGGGGAGGAAGGGGGGGTTACATTAACCTTTTTGGTTTCTAGTATTTCTACATGTCTTATTTTATTTGAACCCAATTAGAGTAAGTGCTACAAGATCATATTTCTGTTCATTGCTATTGTGGCCAGGATTATCTCTACAAGCACTAGTTTTGGGCAACAAGGAATAAACTACATAAGGAAAACAAAATCTCTGGTGTAAGTTTCTGTTTAAAGCTGTTAAACAATGTGAGGAAAAAAAAAAAAAATTTTCTTGACATCTATTCAGAGAGAAATGATTAGATCTTTTTCAGAGTCATGTACCTATATCAGAGATGCTCCTGATAGCCCCCCTGCTGTTGCTATGGAAGTAGCAGAGATGTAAATGAACTGGAGTGAACTTGATGGTGGAGAATACAAATGAGGATGAAATGTTTCTTTTTTTTCCCCTTTGCTCTGGCTCTTTTTTCCTTCATCCTTTTTTCCTACTTCCTTTTCCTCTATTTCGTGTCTCATCTCTCATCATGTTCAAAGACTAACTAGCATTTAATATCGTTCATGATACTGTAACATGATATGAGAACAGCTAAAGATATATTTGAATTAGATTGGCTATGAGCTTGTCAGCAAAGCCACAGTAACTTTGTGCAAATTTATTTCCTTTCGATACTTGGAACTGGATCCAATACTTTGGAAATTGATTGATGAAGTAAGAATAGAAAAATCTATGTTATTCCCAACTGGGTGGTCAGAAATGACCACCCGTCATTTCTCAAGAAATGACCACACTGATAGTGATATCACTGTATCACTATCACTGATAAAGTGATAGGGTATCACAGCATCAGATTTATGGCAACAAGAGAACATTTGAAGAAATGTTGGGAAAACTAAGAGTCCCCATTATTTTCTTTTTCACAAATTTATTTATTTATTTTTACAGATTATAAAATGTGTTTTAAAGAGTCTATATCGATGTAGAATATTCCAGTCCAGTTTGGTCAAGTTTGCATAATGTGGTTTCATTCTTCTTTCTAAAGTAAAAGAAATTCATTTAAAAAAAAAAGCAAAATGCAATTATATTGTGTTGTAAATTGAATAAAAGTGTCATAAATGTTAATGATTTGTTGTTGTTTTTTTTAAATAAATGTATGTTTAGTGTGGAATCCTCCAGTTTGGGTCTTACTATCTACATATTTCATATTTTAAACTAAAGTTTCTCAAATGCAGTCCAGATTCTTAAACAACTGGGAAATAGCCCCTCAGCAGATGCTAAGTTTAACTCCTAAGTGTTAGCCAGAAGCGGTATTCTGAGTTAGCATGAAGAGCTGTCATTATTAATCGACTTCATTATCTTACAGGATAACAACTGAAGAACTTCTTCAATTACAACTTTATTTACACTTGGATATGGGTTGTCTCTTTCTTACAGCATCCATAGGCTAATTATTACATGCCAATGGCAAATTATCCAAATTAGACAATGACACTGTAAAGTATCTTTTAGGACCGACTAGTAGATTGAGAGTACTACACATACTTCCTCGTGAAAATTGGAACAGTTTTATGTGGAGTCATACATACCGTTTCCTGAGATGTTCATCACAGGTTTGTAATGATCCCCCTTTACAGGCTTTATAGTTAACATTACAACACATTTGTTTGATGATAATTTTACCTATTCCACAATACGTCAGCTGAAAAGAGACTAATTAGAAAAACAGGAGCACACTGTTAAATCAAAAATAAAGGTTAATGTGGGCCAGTTCAGTGGTGTAATTCATCTTTTACAATGGCCTCACAGAGTGAGCAGTCTACCTCATACCCTGCTGTTTGCTGAGCATATGCAATATTTTGTTTCATCTCCTCCCCTACATAGATCTGACTTCTTAAGAATCCATGTTGTTGGAAAGGATATCTCTGGATTATAGAATCAGCACTGTGGGAAGGGCCTTAAAATAATAGTTTCTTTTTCTTTTCAGACCCATTTTACTTGTTCCATAGATTTTGTGGTATGCAGTTGGTGGAGTAAACCAGGGTGACTCAAGCTGCGTCCCCTGTGGTTTCAAGCTAATACTTTAGGCCACACTTTTCTTTCACCCAGTGTCCCTCCAGTGAGCTAGCTTGTCAGCTCAGGAGAGCAGAATAATGGCAGCCGAGAAGGGATGCTAGCTCATTTACAAGCAGCTGGTTAGCTCTCGTCAGAGCAGCTAGGAAAATCAAAGGGCCCGGTTAACGGTAGACGACAAGCATTGGGAGCGTCCCTGTCAGTCTTCTCATTGGCTCTCAACAGAAATTATCTGGTTTCACATCAAAATAATGTGGGGACCCCTTTTGTGTTCTGGGCACAATGATGGCAGCGTTATAGTGACTGAATGGGCCTTTTGATCAGCCTCTGCTTTGCTCCTGGCCTAACTGTGGAAGTATTTGTAACTCAAGTTACAAAGAGTCATTTTAATATGAAAACCATTTACTGGAGGGGAGATACCCCTGGTAAAATGCAGGACTGTTTAATATCTTGTATGATTCTGGCTGAACTTGAATGTAGTAATTTTATGTTTTGTACCATACAAAAACTATTTTGTGTGTTGGATTTTATATATATATATATATATATA
>NW_006799949.1:4293804-4321530 GCF_000485575.1 Poecilia formosa
AGATGTTCCTTACATCATTAGTATTTACATGTGTATCCCTTTGGGTTTGATTATGCCTTGTCTGGCTTCATGGTAGAACAAGATGATCTTAATGACTTCTCATTTCTGTGAAATAGGAAGACAATTTGCTCATTACCTCTGCTTCAGTGACACTCATATGATACCAGATGGTCACTTTCCAATTGATTTGACTCGTTGGCAAAAAAAAAAAAAAAGAATTAAATCATTAAAGCACCAAAGAGACACTGCATAATTGGTTCAGGCTACATATGGGGGTTTTCTCACAGTCCTCCAAATTGTTCACCTAATGTCATTGCAAAGGTTACTTGGACTAGTAAATATCAGCTTTGGAAGCTTTAAATAGTGTTTTGCCACCACTGTAATAGTT
This sequence comes from Poecilia formosa, assembly GCF_000485575.1. Taxonomy (NCBI): domain Eukaryota; kingdom Metazoa; phylum Chordata; class Actinopteri; order Cyprinodontiformes; family Poeciliidae; genus Poecilia; species Poecilia formosa. The sequence goes on from NW_006799949.1 coordinate 4,294,193, forward strand.
GTGTACCTCACCATAATAGGGGTCCTGTGCCTCATCAAAATTACTTGTTAATATGTTGTAAGAATTTTCTTTTTTATAGATTTTTATAGATAGCACTTGCCAAAAAGTGAAGTCTTTGTTGGGTAAATTGTTTATTATTCAATGCTAAATTGAGATGTACTGAACTTAATGTATTAGATTTTCTGAATATTACGATTTTGTATTATTTCATGCAATATAAAAAAAAGGGGAAAATATGTTTCGGATGACGTTGGAGGCCAAGTGCTCCAATCAAAGCTTAAGCTTTATTTTCAGGTGTAGTGTTCCTCTTTCTCGCAAAACATTATTTCACATTAAACTATCTGAAATATCTCTTGTATGCCTTAAATCGTCTTGTACATGCAGATGATGTACATAGATGTATTTGACAATGTTTTTAATGTGGTACATTTTGTCCTCAGCAAGGAACTGAAAAAGTAGTTTCATACCTTGTAGTATAATCAAATACAATAACTCATAAAATAATTTCATATTGTTTTGGTTTTTCTTAACTTTTGCTTGTCGCTTGATTGCTTTGAATGAAAACTGTCTTCTTGTTCTCATCTTCAAGTCTGGCTTTGCATATTTTGGCATTTAATTATTTATATTAGAAGTGATATATATATATTTTTTTTATGTTTTGCCCAAAAATGCATAAAATTGACACAGCAATTGTTTGTACTTGAGCCATTACCTTTAATCATTGGACAGCAACAAGTCCTCTCACTGCAGCCACTTGTTGAGTTAAGATTTTGAATGATCAAGCTGATCATTTAAAAAGAAAAGAAAACAAATCTCTGGTACAGCTGATATTTCAACAATCATATTCCTCATGTGGTTTACTGCTTCCATATGGAAGGTAAATAATTTTCATATTGTGTGTTCCCTGAATAATTATGCTAATGACCCAATGAGCAAAATAATGATTACTTTTCTGCCTCATTTGAATAATGAAGTTCTTCATTTAAGTGTAACAGTAAGCATTGCATTTGTTTATGTTAGATTAAGTGTGATCGTATTATTGTGTTGTAGCTGCAGTGCATGATCGATGGCGTTTTGCTTTCCTCTTAATATCGGCACGAAAAACAAAGATAATTTACTTAAAGTAGCCAATAAGGCACATTTATATGAAACAACATGAACAGAGGAACATGTGAGGAGATCAGAATGAAGTAATTTTTATTTATTTTTTGCTGTCCTCATGTTAGCCATTTGAAACGATTTGTTTTTTTCAGGTTTGAGTGATTTCAGCCGGTAAAGCGACATTTGTGAAGTTTGTGAAACGCTGTGTAGGTCGTGGGTTAACTCTCCATAACTGCTGATGTGACTTTGGGTGTTACTGTAACAATACATTTATTGCACTCACATTTTTCCACAGACAGACTATCGGGTGTCCACATATTGATGAGTCTGTGTCACTCACATCCCATAAACTAAAAATACCATCTGACAGCGGGGTGAAAAAGTAGTTCAGCCTGGGGTCTCTAATCAATGGAGAGAGGCTTTCATAAGTTGTTTACAACCCTGCTTTGGGTCCATGATCCATGGACCCAGAAGGCTAATAAAGTGTGTTTTAGAGGACGGCAATTTTGTTTGAAACACACAAAATTTAAACATGATAATGCATTGCTATAGCAAGTGTGCCAGCAGCATGGTTGAAAGGCGGCTTGTGCCAGCTGGAGTAATGCTGTTTTCTTGAGCATGCATTTGTCTTCTCATTTCTACAGGCTCTGTTTTCCTCCTTAGGAAGCGAGACTGCATTAGCTCTAAAATTGCGGAGGCTCTGCTGAGTGATTTAAGTACTTTAAAAGAGTTCATGTGACACAAAACATAAGTTGGGCTGGCTGTGGATTTGCAGATCAAACTCAGAGGTCTTGCATATGGCCAGAAAACAGATCACTTTCAGCCGCAAAGTAGGCCTGCACAAGTTAATCTGTCCCGCCCAGCAATATTTAACTCCCCCTCTGATGATCCATTTGAAGTTCTTAAGATCTTTCAAATACGGCAGGCTCGTTTTGAGCAACTCCGTCTGAGCAAACTGTGCCAAAACAATTTATGTCAAAGTAAAATATACATTTTTCAATGTGTAAATTTGTGCATCTTTTACCAAAAACACAGAAAAAGAGAAAAAAAAAATCTTCAAGCCTTGACCAAAGAGGTGCAGGATTATGCACTTTAAAAAAAAAAAAAATTATCCACCCTTTAATTACTCGTCTCTGTAAAAGACATCACATATTAGAAGAAAAAAAATAGCTTTCTTTATATAGTTTCCAATAATGACTTGTAAAAATGCAATTTCCTAAAAGTAAACTTTTTTCTACAACCTTTGGAAATAGTTTCACATCCCATTTTTACCTTGGGAGCAACATAAAATCTACTGATCCTGAAAACCCTGTGGGTTTTATTTTCAGAAAAATGTGTATTGGAACAGAATAGTTTGCTTTGTCAACAATTCTTGTTTTCCTCTTTTGTACGTTTTTGTGGTGATATAATTTACATGTGGTTTCCAAGGTAATGTAATGGCCTAAAAAAATGTTTTCAGACACTTTTTTGATTTCTAAATTTACTATGCTATCATATCTTTTTTTGATTTGAGTATCACACGTGATGTAAGCAAATAACATTTTCATGCTTTTAATAGGTTACAAATATAATGGGCAAGCAAAAAACTAGAGACCTGGTACAGAACCCCCTCTCCTGAACCTTTCTCAATGGTTGGTGCTCTGTGCTGTTTAAATTACGCAGTGGTAACATTTTCTGTCGAGTGAATTATTGCCATTGCTGTTGATTAATTTGTTCTAAAGTTGTATTGATGCCTGTTTAATTATGTCGGCATTGCTTTTTTCTTTCAAATGATCATGCTAGGAGAAACAAATAAATTCTCAACATATTTTTTGAAAAAACTGTCCGATGGGTTTCAGATGAATAACTGTCCTTGTGTAGATATTTATTAGCACATACTACACTTAGCTTAGAATATTTACTCATTTAGAAGGCTGATATTTTTTTTTTTTTTTATCAAACAAGTACTTGTAGAAAAACAACACATAGGCTTTCATTCTCTGAATCTCTGCCACTTTCATGTCTCCGTTTGGATATTTTAAAGCTGTAGTATAACACTGAATGATGTTTAGCATTGCTCTATAGTTGCTACAAGAGGTATTGTAGTGTTCTGACAATGCATTGCTGGAGCGCACTGACATGAGCTCAAGATTGACTGTCAAGTTCTGTTCCTAACACCCTGTGTTTTCATTGTTTTTCACCTTTTTCCACGCTAGCGTCTGATAAATTGTTTATCAGCCAAGGCAGTTTTTTTTTTCTCTCCTCAGACAAAAGTGCTGAAAATATGAAATGCAGCTAAAACCCATCATATTTGAAAGCCTTTACTTTTTGCCTGTTGGTCAAATGAAAGAATGTGCTGTCAAAAAGTGCCAGGAGACGAAAAACGATCCATACTTAGTGATCATGGAGACAATTGAGGTTAGACTGACCAAAGCAGTGGCTTGCTTCATACAGTTATGTTCTTTGTTTGTGCTGAGCTTTTCGCTGAATACCTCTGGAGTTGAGCTTTTACCTGATTGGTGCACAAACAAAGCAACCAGCAATACAGACTGACATTTATCTTCCTTTGTAAAATATCACAGCTGCGTTTTCTGCCAAGAAGCACAATGCAGAATGTTAATCCCCTGCCACTGTTGCTTAGCATTTAATCAGACAAAGATAATTGTATTGGTTGCTAATTGATGAGCCATTCAATAGGGTAAAATGAACTCAGTCTTTCTTGACCAATTTAGACAGTGACTGCAAGCAAACTCCTGCCAGCGACTTATCAAAAGAAAGAAAAGTCCTTTATGCTCCTAAACTGCACAAATGGATCACTCCAAGTTGTCTGCAAGGCAAACAAATTAGAACATGAGAAGTCGTGAGGGTGTTCTTTATTTTCTTCTGTGACTGCGAACTAAGCCTCATTAGGGAGACAGAGTCTTTGGAAACAACAGCCATCAACCAAGTTGTAGGTAGGTACCCTGTTATATAAGGCCTCAAAGAGGTGACAGAGTCACCAGTGGATGCCAGGGAACAGCTTATTAGTCAAAGAAGTCAACACAGGAGCAGCTGGCAGTCTTATTAGGCTCTCTGCCCTTATTCTTTAATGTCTGACGTGTCACAGCAGTAGAAAGTCGCTGTTATCAGAAACGCATACGGATTCATAAAGTTTACCTGTGTGGATCACTTTTAGTTCAAAAATGGCTTTTGGCATAACTCATATTTGCAGAACAACAACATTGATTTTTTATTTATTTATTTTTTCAGTTTTCCTATCCCCATCACTTGCCCTCATGGAAACGAATACCCACACATTCACGTCTTTTTTTTTCTTTTTTTTTTCTTTTTTTTCTACCTCCCAATTGAGCTACCTTCGATTGTCGGCTCTGTGAAGAGGATTAAATTACACTTATGTTGTCATGGTTGTTGTTCCTTTTTATTCCGTACAGAAAAAGATGAGCACTGAAAGAAAAGAAAAAAAAGCCTCTGTGGTGATGGACTTCACCATCACAATGTGTTTTTACATTAAAATAACAAACAAAGCAACAGCATGTCTGACAAATAAGGCTCCTCACAAAAAATATGGATTTTTTTTTATTTTATTTACATCAACTTTTTAAAGTATTACTTTACATTTTTTTTAATGGTGTTCGCTTTGGCTTTTCTTTTTTCTTCTTTTTTTTATCAGTATCACTGTACTTATATCAATAGTTTCAAGGTGGCCCAGGGCTCCAGACATTAGGTCGACAAACTAGACTTTAATGACAATTATTGATTTTTGTTTCAGGGCCGGTTAGGGCACAGGGATGACATAGTAACACCATTAGATCCCTGGTGCAGTTGAGATCTGAAATGTTTGCTTGACATGCTGGTGTACAGTACCATGTGAAAGTATTCACACCCTTTGAAGTCTTTTGCACTTTGCTGCATTATAACCACAAGCTCTTTTGCATTGTGTTTTATCTGGTAGATCATCAAAAAATAGTGGATAGTTGTGGATTAAAAAAAAAAAAACAAGACAACAAAGTTTCTCTTTAAAAAAAAATCTGAAAAGGTTAAGGTGGTATTGTTTCAATCCCCTCTACTTTGATGCCCCTAAATAGATTTTGATGCAACTAAATGGCTCCTGAAGTAGAAAATCTGACCCTTTTTATAGAAGGATGAGGGAGCCACATATTTTTTTTCAGTTTGGCACAAAGCCATCTTTTTAGCTTTTAGCTTTTTAACCTACATTAAAAAAATGCTACATCAGCTTGAACATACCATTTTAACAATGAAACATGATGGTGGTGGCAGTATCATGCCGTGGGGATACTTTCCCTCTGGAGATGCAATGAACCTGATCAGAGTTGAAGGGAAGGTGGGTGGAGGTAAATACACACCAAACCTGAAAGGTTGTGTGCAACCTCTAGCAGGATTTTCTTGGTTGGAGGTTCACCTGCCATCAATGTACAACCAGATATACAGTGTAAAGGTTTAGATTAGAGCTGTACGATATAAGAAAATGATCCATTTGTGATATTTGATAAATAAATTAATTAGGACATTACTTGTGGTTATTCTGTGTTCTCCTCACTCATGTCGTTTTTCTCTTAGCTTCAAGCAATATGCTGCTTGAGCATTCTGAGCACTTTGCACAGCTTCGTTTTCTGGGTACTTCCTTCAGTGACATTAGATCCAACAAGCTAAATGTTGCATCAACATTCAATGCCTGGACTAATAATACTTTAATAAAATATCAAGCAATTAGTGCTTTATAAACACTCTTGCAATATTACTTTAGCACACATTGACATTGCGTTGACTGCACGAATGCAATATATTGTGCATCCCACAAGTCCAGACATAAATGCAATTGCGAATATGTAGCATGTCATTGTCCTTACTCTTCAGAATTAGAAATTGCTTTGTGTAGCAATGTCACATAAAATCTCAATAACATAGTAAGATGAGAAAAAAGTTAAAAGGCATATGAATACTTTTGCAAGGGACTGTATATCAGGCTAGTGGTGATAATAAGAGCTTTCTGTCTTTATCTCGGCTCAAGAAAATACATGCATGCAGATGCTCCCTTTGTGCATATCCAGCTCTGATGTCTTGTGATCATGTCTTCCTCTGTGGCACTGCAGCTACACATCTCTTTTCGATTTGCACTGAGAAGTCTCTTTCTTTCTCTCCTCTCCCTCAGGGTTTAGCAGAGCTGCCCTGCCGTTTGGCTTAGTGCGGAGAGAGCTGTCTTGTGAGGGTTACCCCATTGATCTTCGGTGTCCAGGCAGCGATGTCATAATGATTGAAAGCGCCAACTATGGCAGAACAGACGACAAGATTTGCGACGCCGACCCCTTCCAGATGGAGAACATCAACTGCTATCTTCCAGATGCCTACAAGATCATGTCACAAAGGTAAAGCCGAACACGTGTGTGTGTGTGTGTGTGTGTGTGTGTGTGCAGTGTCAAAACAGCCGATTCCAAACGAAGTGTCTGTCAAAGTTTCAGGACGGTCAGAAAATTATTGGCATGGCACAGTAATAGGTCTGAACCATTCCCAGCTATTTCAGTTTGTCCAGCTGCCTTTGATGAAACAGTTTTCTTTTGTTTTAAAAAAAATTCTCACTAGCTTTTAAATAAAGTTTCTCACCAAGGATAATGCTATTGCCTCCAAGGAGCTGATTTAGTCCGCTGAAAAAAGCCGAACTGAATAAAAGTGTGGGATGAAAAAAAGGCAGCAGTTGTCAGCATCAATACCCCACATCACATTACCGTTAGCACCGATAATGAGGCGCCTGAACCTGAACAAAAGTGAATTAGAAACTTCATTACAGCTCTGAAAGGTGAAGGAGAGAGGACAAACGGTGTCAAAGGAGTACATTAAAAATGGAAAATAAGCAACAAACAGACTCGAGCCGAGTAGAAATAATCTCAGTCTCAGATTAGACAGCTGTTCGAACTATAAACATAGCAAATTTGCTTTTTTTTTTTTCCTTCTTTACAACAAAGAGGTAAATTAAAGTGGCAGTGCTGACAGGGTGCAGATCTGATGTGGCTTGGAGGAGGTAATTTTCTGTCTATTGCAGTTTCTGCTTAGGTGTAAATTAACCTGCAAATGTGCAATCTAGATTTAGTGTGCTTACATTAGGCTATCTGTGTTTGCTTTATTTTACCTTGTTAATAAGGTTGAGCTGCTTGCTCTTAGCAAAATCGATTTATTATGTGTCTGCATATGAGTTATTTCACTTGAATGGAAAGTGGTAAAGCACACACGAAGACACACACAGTGTTTGATCATTTGCACCGGACCAACACTACTTTATGCATAGTGATAATTAATAGTGAAACTTTTACTGCCAAGTATAAATAGTTTTACACACTAATAAAAAAAAACTCTGTTCTTAGAATAAAAAAAAAAAAAAATTAAAGTCAATACATTTTGAAAGCAGGTCTAATAAAGAATTGCTTTACAGTCATATTACTTGTCAAATAATATTCTATTCATAAAAAATTATTTATTTTTCATGCTTGGTTTGTGATAATTCCTTTTGATACAGTGAACTGAAAAAAAAAAGTATGTATGCCCCTTCGACTAACAATTTTCAGAGAACTGTTCAATTTATCATCTGAAAATAAATGTATGGCAAAACACAAACCATTAAGCTATGGGCTTCCACCTAAACTGATAAATGCAAATGGAGCATTAATCAGAAAAGCAGTTAAGATTGTCTTTTTAACATGATCATTTCAACAATTTATGTATTGAAATGATCCCGTCAATTTCCAGGCCTAAATCTAAACGAACATCTGTTGTAAAATTTAGAAATCACTGTTCAGCTTGTTTTTAATTTTAAAATTTAACATAATGCATCGTGCAACACACCACTGTAACCACTTTTTCTTTTCTCGCATTGGCTTTATTTAATTACACAGCTGAGACACAGTAAATGGGGCAAAGACAGAAAATGGGAAATTATGCGGCAAACACCCACCAGTCAGATTTTCCACACAAGAAGCCAGATTGAGAAAACCAGCATCCATAGATTTCTGCTCTAAATAAAAAAAAATGCCCTAAATATAAGCAAACATATAGATCAGCATGACTTCTGACTTCTTAATAGTCTGACAGATGTTTAAATATGCAGAGAAGCATAATTTAATCTGGAAGACAACCAGTGGTGGTACATAGACTTCCGAATGTGAATTTATACATGGTAAAGTTCCACCAGGAATATTTTGTGCCACATGAGACATAATACAAGAACCAGTTGTCACACAGGGATGCCAGTGGAGCCAAAGTGCACAGGATGGAATGACATATGACTGCCACAGAGAGAGATATTGGCTGGTATGAGACAGTCAGCAACTCTGGCAAGCCGCCTTGGGAAATAAAAAAAAAAAAAAAAATGAAATAAAAGAGTAGAGCCCTTGTATTCAGGGGGGTTATTGTCAAGTCCTATTTGATGAAGTCAGATAGCTGACTCACATTGTCTGTCTTGAAAGGCTGCAGCGTCCCCGCTCCCTGTTTTTGACCCTTTGTGTTACACTGCCCTCAGCCTTGCTTGTTCAAAACAGTTTGTGGAATAATGACCACCGACTCCTAAACAGTTTCCTAATAAAGCAGCAATCCGGTGTCTGTGACGGACTGTGGTTCTTTGCTTATATGCAAAATCTGAGACTCACTGAAGATATCAGATGTTGTTTTAAATGCATACTTAGCCTTTGGGTGTCAGTTCTGAACATTTGTAGTCTACAGCAGTGGGATCTTTCAAGGAGAAAACGCTGTTATAGGATGTGGCTCACGGGAGAGAGTAAGAGCAAGATTTCACCTCTGATTAGACTGGAAGCAGTGCGGATAAAAACAAAATACTCAAATTGTTGCAAAGAAAAGCGATCGGTAAAGGTTTACCGATCAATACGGTTTTGCATATCCTGATTTCACTTTAAGAATTATTACGAAGAGCATTTAATAGATTTTTGGTCTGTCCTGCTGTGAGCGGTCATTTATTATTAATATCAGAAGCCGAGGCTATGTGATGCCTTGTGTGAGAGTGGAGTAAGCCAAAAGCAGTTGTAATTTATGCAGTTTCCTAATTTAGGTGGGTGGGAAAAAGAAAAATCAGTGCTTGTGAGGAAAATTAAGTTGACTTTTACATATCTGAAATTGACATGGCCCTGAAGTTTAAAGAGTTGAGTTATGGCTTTGCTACAGTTTGATGGATTCTGTCGGAACTCTGACTTGTTTTCATATCTGGCTGGCACATTATATTCATGAGCACAATGATTTTATGAAAATAGCCTTAGGATTGTTGTGGCTCAATTAGAACATTCAGCTGCAAGCAATTAGTTGACTCAAGTGGGTGATAATCTGTACGGGAATTTTTCATATGGACGCCGCCCCTCCAGATGTGAAACTGCATGGCAGTGAAGTTTGAAATAATTAATTCATTGATGATAATATTCAGCGCTGTGATTATTCTTTTTTTTTTTTTTTTTTTTTTTGCCGGATTGAGTTTTTGTAATAATTAGATTTTCTCGTCTGTGCTGAAGCTAATTAGTGCAAACACAATGGAAACATCAAGTAGATTATAATAGTATATTTAAATGTATATTTTTTAAAATGCATTTTATTGATATTAATCAAATTATCTTGTGTGTGCTTGTGATTAATCCAAAATTGACCACACGTCCTTATCTCAACAGAAGTTTAAAAAAGATGACAGTGATACGCCTTGATAAATCTTTTTTACAGTAAGAAACATACGGAGATATACAATATGAAAAGTGGCCTACATACATTGATTTCACTTTGACTAATGAGCTTCATTGTAAGTATTCGATAACAAGGTCATTGATTGCTGTAATATAACAGGGTTGGTTCCTGCTGTGCCTGTGGATCATGGGTTTTTAGAAGGGGCATATCATTGACAGAAATGATCAATGCAGATTGCTCGCTGGAAGAGAAGATTGAATTTATAAGTGAGATTACTGTATGACTCTTAAGTTAAACTGAGTTAATAACCGGGAATGATTTTCAGGAAAATTTGTTTACCGATAAACATTTTTGCTCTTGAAATGGACAAGGGTGCATCTTGAAATGTCACGGTTTTCAAAACAAAGGAACAGCTTTAATGCCACACATTTTCCACACCCTGTTTTGAGCAGCTACATCCGATTTTAACATGCTAAAATAGCTATGATGTTTTAGTTTTAAATCGGCGGCATCCTCCAAGTTTGCATCAATAAAAGTGAAGTGGGATCTGGAGACTAAAGAATGCTACTTACACTATTTATATCAGTGACAGTACTGCTTGCAAGGCTCTCTGCGGAGGTCCATTCTTGCCGCCTGACAGCACTCTGCCTTGTACTTGTACTCTCTCTCTGTACATACGCTGTTGGTGTTTATTTAAAGCACAGAAGATTAAGATTTCATCAAGGTCCAGATTCAGTTAGGATGTTTCAGAGGGATGTGCGAAAGTTCAACGTGAATAAAAAGGCTCTCAATCTCCTTCCAATTGGTAACAATGTGCTAAACAAGAGAGTATATTAAGTTACCAGTACTATATTTGACTAAGTTAGAGTAGTAAAATGGCCTCTGTGTGAGTTCTCAGCTCAGTTTTAGTGAAGCTTTGACCTTGAGCAATATTTGATATATTTTTCTAGTCTTATGCGGTGAATAGTCAGTAATCATTTACATTAATACCAGAGGTCCATGCCTTACAATAGAGATGTCACTGAAAAACATGCTTTTAGTATTTTAAAAAAAATACACATTTATGTATTAATTTTCAAATGACTTCATCTTTTTAAGAAGTCAACACAGCCAGCTAAGTAGACAGCAGTCTTTTGTGCTTATTACTGTAAGAAAGTAGATTACAACCACAGCCTTAAAACTTTCCAAACTGCTGCCAACATCTCCAAATANCAAAAAACTGTTTCTACTGTATGTAGATGTTCCTTACATCATTAGTATTTACATGTGTATCCCTTTGGGTTTGATTATGCCTTGTCTGGCTTCATGGTAGAACAAGATGATCTTAATGACTTCTCATTTCTGTGAAATAGGAAGACAATTTGCTCATTACCTCTGCTTCAGTGACACTCATATGATACCAGATGGTCACTTTCCAATTGATTTGACTCGTTGGCGGGAAAAAAAAAAAAAGAAAAAAAAAAGAATTAAATCATTAAAGCACCAAAGAGACACTGCATAATTGGTTCAGGCTACATATGGGGGTTTTCTCACAGTCCTCCAAATTGTTCACCTAATGTCATTGCAAAGGTTACTTGGACTAGTAAATATCAGCTTTGGAAGCTTTAAATAGTGTTTTGCCACCACTGTAATAGTTGTGTACCTCACCATAATAGGGGTCCTGTGCCTCATCAAAATTACTTGTTAATATGTTGTAAGAATTTTCTTTTTTATAGATTTTTATAGATAGCACTTGCCAAAAAGTGAAGTCTTTGTTGGGTAAATTGTTTATTATTCAATGCTAAATTGAGATGTACTGAACTTAATGTATTAGATTTTCTGAATATTACGATTTTGTATTATTTCATGCAATATATATATATATATATATATAAAAAAGGGGAAATATGTTTCGGATGACGTTGGAGGCCAAGTGCTCCAATCAAAGCTTAAGCTTTATTTTCAGGTGTAGTGTTCTTCTTTCTCGCAAAATATAATTTCACATAAACTATCTGAAATATCTCTTGTATGCCTTTAAATCGTCTTGTACATGCAGATGATGTACATAGATGTATTTGACAATGTATTTAATGTGGTACATTTTGTCCTCAGCAAGGAACTGAAAAAGTAGTTTCATACCTTGTAGTATAATCAAATACAATAACTCATAAAATAATTTCATATTGTTTTGGTTTTTCTTAACTTTTGCTTGTCGCTTGATTGCTTTGAATGAAAACTGTCTTCTTGTTCTCATCTTCAAGTCTGGCTTTGCATATTTTGGCATTTAATTATTTATATTAGAAGTGATATATATATATTTTTTTTATGTTTTGCCCAAAAATGCATAAAATTGACACAGCAATTGTTTGTACTTGAGCCATTACCTTTAATCATTGGACAGCAACAAGTCCTCTCACTGCAGCCACTTGTTGAGTTAAGATTTTGAATGATCAAGCTGATCATTTAAAAAGAAAAGAAAACAAATCTCTGGTACAGCTGATATTTCAACAATCATATTCCTCATGTGGTTTACTGCTTCCATATGGAAGGTAAATAATTTTCATATTGTGTGTTCCCTGAATAATTATGCTAATGACCCAATGAGCAAAATAATGATTACTTTTCTGCCTCATTTGAATAATGAAGTTCTTCATTTAAGTGTAACAGTAAGCATTGCATTTGTTTATGTTAGATTAAGTGTGATCGTATTATTGTGTTGTAGCTGCAGTGCATGATCGATGGCGTTTTGCTTTCCTCTTAATATCGGCACGAAAAACAAAGATAATTTACTTAAAGTAGCCAATAAGGCACATTTATATGAAACAACATGAACAGAGGAACATGTGAGGAGATCAGAATGAAGTAATTTTTATTTATTTTTTGCTGTCCTCATGTTAGCCATTTGAAACGATTTGTTTTTTTCAGGTTTGAGTGATTTCAGCCGGTAAAGCGACATTTGTGAAGTTTGTGAAACGCTGTGTAGGTCGTGGGTTAACTCTCCATAACTGCTGATGTGACTTTGGGTGTTACTGTAACAATACATTTATTGCACTCACATTTTTCCACAGACAGACTATCGGGTGTCCACATATTGATGAGTCTGTGTCACTCACATCCCATAAACTAAAAATACCATCTGACAGCGGGGTGAAAAAGTAGTTCAGCCTGGGGTCTCTAATCAATGGAGAGAGGCTTTCATAAGTTGTTTACAACCCTGCTTTGGGTCCATGATCCATGGACCCAGAAGGCTAATAAAGTGTGTTTTAGAGGACGGCAATTTTGTTTGAAACACACAAAATTTAAACATGATAATGCATTGCTATAGCAAGTGTGCCAGCAGCATGGTTGAAAGGCGGCTTGTGCCAGCTGGAGTAATGCTGTTTTCTTGAGCATGCATTTGTCTTCTCATTTCTACAGGCTCTGTTTTCCTCCTTAGGAAGCGAGACTGCATTAGCTCTAAAATTGCGGAGGCTCTGCTGAGTGATTTAAGTACTTTAAAAGAGTTCATGTGACACAAAACATAAGTTGGGCTGGCTGTGGATTTGCAGATCAAACTCAGAGGTCTTGCATATGGCCAGAAAACAGATCACTTTCAGCCGCAAAGTAGGCCTGCACAAGTTAATCTGTCCCGCCCAGCAATATTTAACTCCCCCTCTGATGATCCATTTGAAGTTCTTAAGATCTTTCAAATACGGCAGGCTCGTTTTGAGCAACTCCGTCTGAGCAAACTGTGCCAAAACAATTTATGTCAAAGTAAAATATACATTTTTCAATGTGTAAATTTGTGCATCTTTTACCAAAAACACAGAAAAAGAGAAAAAAAAAATCTTCAAGCCTTGACCAAAGAGGTGCAGGATTATGCACTTTAAAAAAAAAAAAAATTATCCACCCTTTAATTACTCGTCTCTGTAAAAGACATCACATATTAGAAGAAAAAAAATAGCTTTCTTTATATAGTTTCCAATAATGACTTGTAAAAATGCAATTTCCTAAAAGTAAACTTTTTTCTACAACCTTTGGAAATAGTTTCACATCACATTTTTACCTTAGGAGCAACATAAAATCTACTGATCCTGAAAACCCTGTGGGTTTTATTTTCAGAAAAATGTGTATTGGAACAGAATAGTTTGCTTTGTCAACAATTCTTGTTTTCCTCTTTTGTACGTTTTTGTGGTGATATAATTTACATGTGGTTTCCAAGGTAATGTAATGGCCTAAAAAAATGTTTTCAGACACTTTTTTGATTTCTAAATTTACTATGCTATCATATCTTTTTTTGATTTGAGTATCACACGTGATGTAAGCAAATAACATTTTCATGCTTTTAATAGGTTACAAATATAATGGGCAAGCAAAAAACTAGAGACCTGGTACAGAACCCCCTCTCCTGAACCTTTCTCAATGGTTGGTGCTCTGTGCTGTTTAAATTACGCAGTGGTAACATTTTCTGTCGAGTGAATTATTGCCATTGCTGTTGATTAATTTGTTCTAAAGTTGTATTGATGCCTGTTTAATTATGTCGGCATTGCTTTTTTCTTTCAAATGATCATGCTAGGAGAAACAAATAAATTCTCAACATATTTTTTGAAAAAACTGTCCGATGGGTTTCAGATGAATAACTGTCCTTGTGTAGATATTTATTAGCACATACTACACTTAGCTTAGAATATTTACTCATTTAGAAGGCTGATATTTTTTTTTTTTTTTATCAAACAAGTACTTGTAGAAAAACAACACATAGGCTTTCATTCTCTGAATCTCTGCCACTTTCATGTCTCCGTTTGGATATTTTAAAGCTGTAGTATAACACTGAATGATGTTTAGCATTGCTCTATAGTTGCTACAAGAGGTATTGTAGTGTTCTGACAATGCATTGCTGGAGCGCACTGACATGAGCTCAAGATTGACTGTCAAGTTCTGTTCCTAACACCCTGTGTTTTCATTGTTTTTCACCTTTTTCCACGCTAGCGTCTGATAAATTGTTTATCAGCCAAGGCAGTTTTTTTTTTCTCTCCTCAGACAAAAGTGCTGAAAATATGAAATGCAGCTAAAACCCATCATATTTGAAAGCCTTTACTTTTTGCCTGTTGGTCAAATGAAAGAATGTGCTGTCAAAAAGTGCCAGGAGACGAAAAACGATCCATACTTAGTGATCATGGAGACAATTGAGGTTAGACTGACCAAAGCAGTGGCTTGCTTCATACAGTTATGTTCTTTGTTTGTGCTGAGCTTTTCGCTGAATACCTCTGGAGTTGAGCTTTTACCTGATTGGTGCACAAACAAAGCAACCAGCAATACAGACTGACATTTATCTTCCTTTGTAAAATATCACAGCTGCGTTTTCTGCCAAGAAGCACAATGCAGAATGTTAATCCCCTGCCACTGTTGCTTAGCATTTAATCAGACAAAGATAATTGTATTGGTTGCTAATTGATGAGCCATTCAATAGGGTAAAATGAACTCAGTCTTTCTTGACCAATTTAGACAGTGACTGCAAGCAAACTCCTGCCAGCGACTTATCAAAAGAAAGAAAAGTCCTTTATGCTCCTAAACTGCACAAATGGATCACTCCAAGTTGTCTGCAAGGCAAACAAATTAGAACATGAGAAGTCGTGAGGGTGTTCTTTATTTTCTTCTGTGACTGCGAACTAAGCCTCATTAGGGAGACAGAGTCTTTGGAAACAACAGCCATCAACCAAGTTGTAGGTAGGTACCCTGTTATATAAGGCCTCAAAGAGGTGACAGAGTCACCAGTGGATGCCAGGGAACAGCTTATTAGTCAAAGAAGTCAACACAGGAGCAGCTGGCAGTCTTATTAGGCTCTCTGCCCTTATTCTTTAATGTCTGACGTGTCACAGCAGTAGAAAGTCGCTGTTATCAGAAACGCATACGGATTCATAAAGTTTACCTGTGTGGATCACTTTTAGTTCAAAAATGGCTTTTGGCATAACTCATATTTGCAGAACAACAACATTGATTTTTTATTTATTTATTTTTTCAGTTTTCCTATCCCCATCACTTGCCCTCATGGAAACGAATACCCACACATTCACGTCTTTTTTTTTCTTTTTTTTTTCTTTTTTTTCTACCTCCCAATTGAGCTACCTTCGATTGTCGGCTCTGTGAAGAGGATTAAATTACACTTATGTTGTCATGGTTGTTGTTCCTTTTTATTCCGTACAGAAAAAGATGAGCACTGAAAGAAAAGAAAAAAAAGCCTCTGTGGTGATGGACTTCACCATCACAATGTGTTTTTACATTAAAATGACAAACAAAGCAACAGCAGGTCTGACAAATAAGGCTCCTCACAAAAAAATATGGATTTTTTTTTTTTTATTTACACCAACTTTTTAAAGTATTACTTTACATTTTTTTTAATGGTGTTCGCTTTGGCTTTTCTTTTTTCTTCTTTTTTTTATCAGTATCACTGTACTTATATCAATAGTTTCAAGGTGGCCCAGGGCTCCAGACATTAGGTCGACAAACTAGACTTTAATGACAATTATTGATTTTTGTTTCAGGGCCGGTTAGGGCACAGGGATGACATAGTAACACCATTAGATCCCTGGTGCAGTTGAGATCTGAAATGTTTGCTTGACATGCTGGTGTACAGTACCATGTGAAAGTATTCACACCCTTTGAAGTCTTTTGCACTTTGCTGCATTATAACCACAAGCTCTTTTGCATTGTGTTTTATCTGGTAGATCATCAAAAAATAGTGGATAGTTGTGGATTAAAAAAAAAAAAACAAGACAACAAAGTTTCTCTTTAAAAAAAAATCTGAAAAGGTTAAGGTGGTATTGTTTCAATCCCCTCTACTTTGATGCCCCTAAATAGATTTTGATGCAACTAAATGGCTCCTGAAGTAGAAAATCTGACCCTTTTTATAGAAGGATGAGGGAGCCACATATTTTTTTTCAGTTTGGCACAAAGCCATCTTTTTAGCTTTTAGCTTTTTAACCTACATTAAAAAAATGCTACATCAGCTTGAACATACCATTTTAACAATGAAACATGATGGTGGTGGCAGTATCATGCCGTGGGGATACTTTCCCTCTGGAGATGCAATGAACCTGATCAGAGTTGAAGGGAAGGTGGGTGGAGGTAAATACACACCAAACCTGAAAGGTTGTGTGCAACCTCTAGCAGGATTTTCTTGGTTGGAGGTTCACCTGCCATCAATGTACAACCAGATATACAGTGTAAAGGTTTAGATTAGAGCTGTACGATATAAGAAAATGATCCATTTGTGATATTTGATAAATAAATTAATTAGGACATTACTTGTGGTTATTCTGTGTTCTCCTCACTCATGTCGTTTTTCTCTTAGCTTCAAGCAATATGCTGCTTGAGCATTCTGAGCACTTTGCACAGCTTCGTTTTCTGGGTACTTCCTTCAGTGACATTAGATCCAACAAGCTAAATGTTGCATCAACATTCAATGCCTGGACTAATAATACTTTAATAAAATATCAAGCAATTAGTGCTTTATAAACACTCTTGCAATATTACTTTAGCACACATTGACATTGCGTTGACTGCACGAATGCAATATATTGTGCATCCCACAAGTCCAGACATAAATGCAATTGCGAATATGTAGCATGTCATTGTCCTTACTCTTCAGAATTAGAAATTGCTTTGTGTAGCAATGTCACATAAAATCTCAATAACATAGTAAGATGAGAAAAAAGTTAAAAGGCATATGAATACTTTTGCAAGGGACTGTATATCAGGCTAGTGGTGATAATAAGAGCTTTCTGTCTTTATCTCGGCTCAAGAAAATACATGCATGCAGATGCTCCCTTTGTGCATATCCAGCTCTGATGTCTTGTGATCATGTCTTCCTCTGTGGCACTGCAGCTACACATCTCTTTTCGATTTGCACTGAGAAGTCTCTTTCTTTCTCTCCTCTCCCTCAGGGTTTAGCAGAGCTGCCCTGCCGTTTGGCTTAGTGCGGAGAGAGCTGTCTTGTGAGGGTTACCCCATTGATCTTCGGTGTCCAGGCAGCGATGTCATAATGATTGAAAGCGCCAACTATGGCAGAACAGACGACAAGATTTGCGACGCCGACCCCTTCCAGATGGAGAACATCAACTGCTATCTTCCAGATGCCTACAAGATCATGTCACAAAGGTAAAGCCGAACACGTGTGTGTGTGTGTGTGTGTGTGTGTGTGTGCAGTGTCAAAACAGCCGATTCCAAACGAAGTGTCTGTCAAAGTTTCAGGACGGTCAGAAAATTATTGGCATGGCACAGTAATAGGTCTGAACCATTCCCAGCTATTTCAGTTTGTCCAGCTGCCTTTGATGAAACAGTTTTCTTTTGTTTTAAAAAAAATTCTCACTAGCTTTTAAATAAAGTTTCTCACCAAGGATAATGCTATTGCCTCCAAGGAGCTGATTTAGTCCGCTGAAAAAAGCCGAACTGAATAAAAGTGTGGGATGAAAAAAAGGCAGCAGTTGTCAGCATCAATACCCCACATCACATTACCGTTAGCACCGATAATGAGGCGCCTGAACCTGAACAAAAGTGAATTAGAAACTTCATTACAGCTCTGAAAGGTGAAGGAGAGAGGACAAACGGTGTCAAAGGAGTACATTAAAAATGGAAAATAAGCAACAAACAGACTCGAGCCGAGTAGAAATAATCTCAGTCTCAGATTAGACAGCTGTTCGAACTATAAACATAGCAAATTTGCTTTTTTTTTTTTCCTTCTTTACAACAAAGAGGTAAATTAAAGTGGCAGTGCTGACAGGGTGCAGATCTGATGTGGCTTGGAGGAGGTAATTTTCTGTCTATTGCAGTTTCTGCTTAGGTGTAAATTAACCTGCAAATGTGCAATCTAGATTTAGTGTGCTTACATTAGGCTATCTGTGTTTGCTTTATTTTACCTTGTTAATAAGGTTGAGCTGCTTGCTCTTAGCAAAATCGATTTATTATGTGTCTGCATATGAGTTATTTCACTTGAATGGAAAGTGGTAAAGCACACACGAAGACACACACAGTGTTTGATCATTTGCACCGGACCAACACTACTTTATGCATAGTGATAATTAATAGTGAAACTTTTACTGCCAAGTATAAATAGTTTTACACACTAATAAAAAAAAACTCTGTTCTTAGAATAAAAAAAAAAAAAAATTAAAGTCAATACATTTTGAAAGCAGGTCTAATAAAGAATTGCTTTACAGTCATATTACTTGTCAAATAATATTCTATTCATAAAAAATTATTTATTTTTCATGCTTGGTTTGTGATAATTCCTTTTGATACAGTGAACTGAAAAAAAAAAGTATGTATGCCCCTTCGACTAACAATTTTCAGAGAACTGTTCAATTTATCATCTGAAAATAAATGTATGGCAAAACACAAACCATTAAGCTATGGGCTTCCACCTAAACTGATAAATGCAAATGGAGCATTAATCAGAAAAGCAGTTAAGATTGTCTTTTTAACATGATCATTTCAACAATTTATGTATTGAAATGATCCCGTCAATTCCCAGGCCTAAATCTAAACGAACATATGTTGTAAAATTTAGAAATCACTGTTCAGCTTGTTTTTAATTTTAAAATTTAACATAATGCATCGTGCAACACACCACTGTAACCAGTTTTTTCTTTCCTCGCATTGGCTTTATTTAATTACACAGCTGAGACACAGTAAATGGGGCAAAGACAGAAAATGGGAAATTATGCGGCAAACACCCACCAGTCAGATTTTCCACACAAGAAGCCAGATTGAGAAAACCAGCATCCATAGATTTCTGCTTTAAATTTAAAAAAAAAATGCCCTAAATATAAGCAAACGTATAGATCAGCATGACTTCTGACTGCTTAATAGTCTGACAGATGTTTAAATATGCAGAGAAGCATAATTTAATCTGGAAGACAACCAATGGTGGTACATGGACTTCCAAATGTGAATTTATACATGGTAAAGTTCCACCAGGAATATTTTGTGCCACATGAGACATAATACAAGAACCAGTTGTCACACAGGGATGCCAGTGGAGCCAAAGTGCACAGGATGGAATGACATATGACTGCCACAGAGAGAGATATTGGCTGGTATGAGACAGTCAGCAACTCTGGCAAGCCGCCTTGGGAAATAAAAAAAAAAAAAAAAATGAAATAAAAGAGTAGAGCCCTTGTATTCAGGGGGGTTATTGTCAAGTCCTATTTGATGAAGTCAGATAGCTGACTCACATTGTCTGTCTTGAAAGGCTGCAGCGTCCCCGCTCCCTGTTTTTGACCCTTTGTGTTACACTGCCCTCAGCCTTGCTTGTTCAAAACAGTTTGTGGAATAATGACCACCGACTCCTAAACAGTTTCCTAATAAAGCAGCAATCCGGTGTCTGTGACGGACTGTGGTTCTTTGCTTATATGCAAAATCTGAGACTCACTGAAGATATCAGATGTTGTTTTAAATGCATACTTAGCCTTTGGGTGTCAGTTCTGAACATTTGTAGTCTACAGCAGTGGGATCTTTCAAGGAGAAAACGCTGTTATAGGATGTGGCTCACGGGAGAGAGTAAGAGCAAGATTTCACCTCTGATTAGACTGGAAGCAGTGCGGATAAAAACAAAATACTCAAATTGTTGCAAAGAAAAGCGATCGGTAAAGGTTTACCGATCAATACGGTTTTGCATATCCTGATTTCACTTTAAGAATTATTACGAAGAGCATTTAATAGATTTTTGGTCTGTCCTGCTGTGAGCGGTCATTTATTATTAATATCAGAAGCCGAGGCTATGTGATGCCTTGTGTGAGAGTGGAGTAAGCCAAAAGCAGTTGTAATTTATGCAGTTTCCTAATTTAGGTGGGTGGGAAAAAGAAAAATCAGTGCTTGTGAGGAAAATTAAGTTGACTTTTACATATCTGAAATTGACATGGCCCTGAAGTTTAAAGAGTTGAGTTATGGCTTTGCTACAGTTTGATGGATTCTGTCAGAACTCTGACTTGTTTTCATATGTTGCTGGCACATTATATTCATGAGCACAATGATTTTATGAAAATAGCCTTAGGATTGTTGTGGCTCAATTAGAACATTCAGCTGCAAGCAATTAGTTGACTCAAGTGGGTGATAATCTGTACGGGAATTTTTCATATGGACGCCGCCCCTCCAGATGTGAAACTGCATGGCAGTGAAGTTTGAAATAATTAATTCATTGATGATAATATTCAGCGCTGTGATTATTCTTTTTTTTTTTTTTGCCGGATTGAGTTTTTGTAATAATTAGATTTTCTCGTCTGTGCTGAAGCTAATTAGTGCAAACACAATGGAAACATCAAGTAGATTATAATAGTATATTTAAATGTATATTTTTTAAAATGCATTTTATTGATATTAATCAAATTATCTTGTGTGTGCTTGTGATTAATCCAAAATTGACCACACGTCCTTATCTCAACAGAAGTTTAAAAAAGATGACAGTGATACGCCTTGATAAATCTTTTTTACAGTAAGAAACATACGGAGATATACAATATGAAAAGTGGCCTACATACATTGATTTCACTTTGACTAATGAGCTTCATTGTAAGTATTCGATAACAAGGTCATTGATTGCTGTAATATAACAGGGTTGGTTCCTGCTGTGCCTGTGGATCATGGGTTTTTAGAAGGGGCATATCATTGACAGAAATGATCAATGCAGATTGCTCGCTGGAAGAGAAGATTGAATTTATAAGTGAGATTACTGTATGACTCTTAAGTTAAACTGAGTTAATAACCGGGAATGATTTTCAGGAAAATTTGTTTACCGATAAACATTTTTGCTCTTGAAATGGACAAGGGTGCATCTTGAAATGTCACGGTTTTCAAAACAAAGGAACAGCTTTAATGCCACACATTTTCCACACCCTGTTTTGAGCAGCTACATCCGATTTTAACATGCTAAAATAGCTACGATGTTTTAGTTTTAAATCAGCTGCATCCTCCAAGTTTGCATCAATAAAAGTGAAGTGGGATCTGGAGACTAAAGAATGCTACTTACACTATTTATATCAGTGACAGTACTGCTTGCAAGGCTCTCTGCGGAGGTCCATTCTTGCCGCCTGACAGCACTCTGCCTTGTACTCTCTCTCTGTACATACGCTGTTGGTGTTTATTTAAAGCACAGAAGATTAAGATTTCATCAAGGTCCAGATTCAGTTAGGATGTTTCAGAGGGATGTGCGAAAGTTCAACGTGAATAAAAAGGCTCTCAATCTCCTTCCAATTGGTAACAATGTGCTAAACAAGAGAGTATATTAAGTTACCAGTACTATATTTGACTAAGTTAGAGTAGTAAAATGGCCTCTGTGTGAGTTCTCAGCTCAGTTTTAGTGAAGCTTTGACCTTGAGCAATATTTGATATATTTTTCTAGTCTTATGCGGTGAATAGTCAGTAATCATTTACATTAATACCAGAGGTCCATGCCTTACAATAGAGATGTCACTGAAAAACATGCTTTTAGTATTTTAAAAAAAATACACATTTATGTATTAATTTTCAAATGACTTCATCTTTTTAAGAAGTCAACACAGCCAGCTAAGTAGACAGCAGTCTTTTGTGCTTATTACTGTAAGAAAGTAGATTACAACCACAGCCTTAAAACTTTCCAAACTGCTGCCAACATCTCCAAATAAATTATGTTTCATTACAGACAGTGGTTGTTCTGTTACTTCCTGAAGTTTTGCTCTCTCTCGCTCTTCCGCAGCTCAATTAATCCTGTATGTAAAACCTTACCTAAACTACGCTTTCATGTAAAATAGCTTCTTATATCTCTGTGCTCCCTCTGATTTAATGTTTACACCTTGACACCTCACTGACTTTCTAATTGGAACTGGAAATTAATTTAGTGTTCTGTCACTAGGTTAACTAACATCACCAAAACAAGCTGGTAGGTGCATTATTTACTTCCAAGGCATTGTACCAAGAATTTCTTGGACCTTGCACAGCACTATGAGCATAATGTAATGATGTGAAAACTGAATAAAGTGGAAATAAAGAGTTCATTACTGCAGCTTTCAGTGTGACTTCAAACTCATTCATTTCTCACTTCTGATTATAAATAACATGCAGCATTATACTCACTAATTAGTTTTGGAATATTACATCATCCCTGGAATAATAATAATAAAAAAAAAATACATTCCATGCTTCGGAGCTTTCTTAATAAAAGAATGTACTCATATTTAGTGAATTTAACAAGAGAAAAAAAAAGACACTGTTTGCTTTGAGCAAAATGACCTAAACGAATGGTAACTGTGACATTAAAGTCATGAGTTCAGATGAGTCTGCTTGTAATAGCTCTGCACATTTAGAAGTTTCAAAGCTATCCAAACCCAAGAATGAGCAAACCTTTGATCACTCCATTGTTTTGAGTTGTAAGGTCTGATGTCTCCTGCAGGTCACAATCATTGCTATTCCTGTATGGCATTTCTTTTATTCGTGGGTGGTCCAGCTTTACATTCTGCTTAGCAAAAGGTCACTTTTCAACCAGCACACTGTCTAATAATATTTCCATTGGCTTCAGTAGCATGGCGATATACCTCTTCTGCTTAAAAAATCAATAGGAGAGTTGGATGGATGTGAGTCAGACAGCTTTGGTCCTGACCCTTAAAGAGCCTGGAATTCCCCCCATTGAGCTATGTGGGCTACTTCAAGAAATGTAATGTTAACACAAGCATATGACAGCAATTACACGTTTGAAGGATGTCTTGGAAGCATATTGAGTTAGATCTCCAGTCGAAAGCAGGATGCTAATGGTTAATTTCTAATCGCTCACTTCCTGAATGAGTATTGGGCCACCTCCTAGAACTGGTCTAAATATACTGATACAGGAGATGATTATAGTTATACTGTGTGTGTGTGTGTGTGTGTGTGTGTTGAATGTGTGTATGTGTGTGTGCTTTTTGTTCTGCTCATATCACATTGTTTCTCTTGCTGCCATTCTGTGGCCCTGGAAATGATTTAATTTTTCAATGGCCTGTCTACGATCAACAGGCATGCCTCTTGAGAGAGATGTCTGCCTTGATAATTGTGCCATGAACCTCATCAGCATTTCAGATGAAATGGGGCTAGACGGGTCACTTTGAGTTTAAGAGACGCTAATTTGATTGAAATTCAAACTGGGAGCACCAGGAAGTAGATTGTTCCTCTTTGGGTAATGTGCTCCCCTCACTCATCTTGCTTCTCTCCAGTTACGCAGCAATTGTTTTCGCTGCAGCAACTCCTTTTTTTCTTTCTTGTATCGTAAATTAAAAATGGCCACTTTAGGCTAGCAGAGTTTGGAAAGGGAGAAAATTGAAAATTTCACCCAAAGCTAGGCACAGACAGCTAGACAAAAGAAACACTGTTTTGATTACTCCTGATTGCTTTGTGATTTGTCATTGTCTTTAGTCAAAACATACCTCTAATTCAGATTGAGTTAGGAAAAATGTATCTGTTACATTGTCGTCCGTCTACCAAAAGAGCTATTGCTTGTTTTGTGTGGATTTGCATGGTATGAATTTTTAAAACCTTTGTCACAGACAAATACACCAAATCAGAAGTCAGGAAGTTGAAACGTTAACACAGACACATTCTAGTTTTTCTCCTTCTTTCTTGAGCTCATTTTTCTACATATATCTAAAAAATCACATAGTTGTGTTAAGTCAAGATATCCGTTTGGACTAGGCAGGCAAAAGACATACGATATATGCATCATGTTGATATTTGAAACTAGTGATGCACAGATTTGAAAATGTTGGCCAATACCGATATGCAATATTAATATTGATGTAATGGCTGATGATGTCTGTAAAGAAAAATAAATGAGTTTCAACCTGAGCGGAAAGCAGCCTTGAAGCAGTTTTGTGTATGACACCATTGTTACTCATATTGCCAGGCTTAGAGCAGAGGCCCCTTGGTGAAACCAGAAACTGTTTTCGCTGAACATTTGTGGCTAACCCATTAGTCTTGCTTGATGGTACAGTCCTTGTATGGTCTGTGTTATCTCATAGGTTTGTCAGAACCAAGTACAATACACTAAACATGCTTTGATATAGTGTATATCATGGTTTGGAACAAAACACGTTTTCTAATGGATCAGTTTCAATAAGAAATACAATAGTTTGTGACTAAAACAGGATTGGAACAGAACAGTATCACAGGTTTATCATTTGAGGCAATTTATTATACAACTTGCACATTATCATCATGCCCAATTATTCCTCTGACATGGTTTACGGTGACAGGGAAAAGGTTAAATTGTATGTGGATACTTGGTGTCAGGAGTGCCATCCGTTCTACTTTGTTGGCACCCATTTCCCACTATCAGCTGGGAGTGCTCATTTTTAAGAGAGATTTGCATCAAATCCAAGCTGCGTTCCTGACGACACTCTAATTGTACCGATGTCTGCCTCTCCCAAAAGGTCAGAGATGTGATGGGATTACATTTGGAATGCTTCTGCGTGATTAACGGCCTGGAGGTCGAAAAAGAGGCAAGAGGAGAAGGCACCAGCTCAATCATGCCATTCTTTTCATTGCTTTGAAGAATAAGTCATATTAAAAAAACTGTTTACATTGAATAGGCATTCTCAGTATTTTGTCTGATTATCACATATTATAAAGCTGAACTCTAAATAGCTTTTCTTAAAAATATGTTTCCTATTCAAAAATGGAGAGTAGAATGAGAATGCATCACTCTAGAGAAAAGTGAAGAAAAGAAAAAAAACTCATTTGACTTAATATTCATTATGAAGATGATTAATTACTGTATAGCCTCAGACTATCAAAAGATAGTCAGAGATATCATATTTTAAATGTATTTAATTAGTGTGCACTGTGAGACCTGTGCCCTGCACAGCCAAATGCTGAAGTTTTTATTGGTGGAATTTCAATTACATGCTTTCTTCCAAAATGAGTGGTAGGACTATGCATAGAAGAAGTCATTAGGGCTTTTTCAATTGGTCTCAGGAGATCCCTGAGGTTTCACAGATGAGACGGTAATCAGACTCACACAATCCCATAGATCAGGGTGCCCCTATTCCACTGCTCTAAAATTAGGGCAATATATCAAGCAGATCTATCAACACATATGACAACATTGTTTCTAAAGAAATATGAGCTTTTTTGAGCCTGTTTCTTGTGTCGTTCAGTACGTTTGCCGGAGTAATGATGGTAGGTCTGTGTCTCATTAGTGTCACTAATTTTATTTTTCTATGTTATTCTGTTTTATATGCCTGACATAAACTAGGCATTCATTTCCTGGTCTCAGTGGAATCCGTTGGATAAAGCACTATGATTTATATTGCTTCTGCATGATATGCTTATGCATGAGCAAAGCAGACAGAATCATCAAAGTGACCATTTAATATGAGGAAAGTGGTTCAGATCCATAAAAAATTTGTCACAAAACCACACACGCACACACACACACACACCCACACACACACACAAATAAAATAATAATAATAATAAATAAATAAAAAAAACACACCATGCAGTCTATTATGATCTCAGCATGAGGTGCATGTTTTAATTTCTAAACAGGAATTCATTTACATGAGAACAACAAAATGCATATATTTTTATCTGTTATTACACAAGCAGGTCATTAATGAAGCAAAAATTCCCAGGAGATTCTTTGTGAACACAGATGCGTACACAGATTTGAATATAAATGGGGGTCTGTACAAGCATATAGAGAGCTGTTTTTTTAAACATTGTCCATTGTGAAGAAATTTAAAGAAAAAAAAAAAAACTTTGTTCTAAAATGTAGTCAAATGAAATGTGTAAGACTATTTAAATAGCTTACATGCGCTGGGAGATTAATTTCTTGAGTGTTTTAAAAAAGTAAGAGAAAAAAAAATAATAATCAAGATTACATTTTTCAAATTAAAAAAAAAAATAAATTAATAAAGAGAGACATATTTTTCTTGTCCCGCTGTTCATCAGCTATTGATCTGGCCGCTCGGATTTTCAATGCAATTTTATGTCCCTTGATAACAAAGACAACTTTCTCTGTGTATTGATGTCATCATGCTTTCATTGCAACAAAGGAGGTGATTCACCTGCAACTCTCTGGTTTGCCTCGGAGCACAGTGGGCCAATTTTTAGTTTCTGCTCTCCAAACGTTTTGTGTAATAACTGAAATTATTGCCGGTGAAATGGAAAAACAGTGTGCTTATATTAAATCAGCTCTTTTTCTCTCATGAAGAAGCAATATGAGCCCTAATATAATATTGTGTAACTCGTAACAGTTATTGACAGATTGTCTCTTGTTTTTGTTCACCAAGAGAGCATGTGCAACGCATTGTCAAATATCTTGAATGTGCCTGACTTGTTTGGTAGATAACTTCATACATATGCTTGATTAGATTTATCTATTTTACTTTGAGCAGGAGCAATCTGAGAACAATTAGGTGAATTCCACAAATACCAATGTGAAAATGACTTCTTAGATTGCATGAAGTCTCCTTGCAGTTCTCCAGTTTGCAGAAGTTTATTTTATCTATGTGTATTTAATCTTAAGCATTTCAGGGGA
This sequence comes from Poecilia formosa, assembly GCF_000485575.1. Taxonomy (NCBI): domain Eukaryota; kingdom Metazoa; phylum Chordata; class Actinopteri; order Cyprinodontiformes; family Poeciliidae; genus Poecilia; species Poecilia formosa. The sequence continues at coordinate 4,321,452 of NW_006799949.1, forward strand.
ACAACTTTGACATATATTTTATTAATATACATTTTTAAGAGGGGACACAAAGCTTTATATATATATATATATATATATA
>NW_006799949.1:4321975-4369182 GCF_000485575.1 Poecilia formosa
GGGAACAAAGCTCGTCTATCCAAGTAAGATTATCCAATTGCAACAAGATATTGACTGTACATCAGCTACAGCATGCTCTGCAATATCAACAGTAGCAAGAGCCTGCTGTACATCCTAGTATGACATCTTAAGGTTTCTGCAGACTTCTTTTAGCGTCTTACAGGCTGCTCTTAGGAGGAACTTGCTCTGATCAAGTTGGGAAGAACATTTTTGAGACATCCATAAGCCCACTTACAAGGCTGATAAACTGCTACAATAATCGTAGAGAGCTCTTTCAATTCATTTTCTTTTTTCATAGGTTGTGCTAATTCACAACGACACATTGTCTCAATGCACTTCTTTTTTTCTCTTCCTTTTTTATGTTTCCAGATGCAACAATCGGACCCAGTGTGTTGTGATCACAGGTTCAGATGTCTTCCCTGACCCGTGTCCAGGGACCTACAAGTATCTGGAGGTCCAGTACGAGTGTGTGCCCTACAGTAAGTATGACCCTTCTGTCACGATTTGAAAACCCCCTCCTCTCGGCTTCTCTTCCTTTCTGCCCTCTGCCTTCTCTTTGTGTTGTTCCATACACGTCCCATTTCTGCTCTGCCTCTCTTTGTCTACAGTACCTTTCAGCACCCCTCTTCCTCTGTTTCTTCTTCAATCTGTGTCATGCAGTGAACTTTCCATGAAATATGACCTGTAAAACCCTTTGGTCCTCCTCTGCACTCCCCCTCATTATTGATGTGCTCACAGTGTTTCCACGAGCCCAGTTATGAGGTAGCAGACTAGAGGGAGGGCAGAGGAAGTCATGCTGCCTCTCTGTGATAGCAAGCGGGAGCTTCCCTTCTTGTGTAGAGCAGTCTATCAGGCGAAAGCACAGCTCGACTTGACTTGATGGCTTAATATACAGTCACACAACAGGTGCTGAAATATGTTAACAGATGTTTCATTATGTAACAGCACAGAAAGCTCCTCTCATAAGTCAACAAGGCAACAATTCATCTAAAGAGATGGTGTTAGCATTTTGTCTGCTGCTCTGATGCTAAAATATTCATTGCCATTCAGCTCCCAAACAATCTTTAGCTCATGCTTTGTATTAAAAGTCCCCTCTGTCCTTTAGGCTGCCATCTTCATTTGCAATTTGTGCAGAAATTCCCCCATTTAACCTTTGCAAACTGATTAATGACAAAGATTTAGATGAATCGCCATCAGGTAGAACTGACATAATTAGAGCAGAGAGAGATGGGAAGATAGTCTTTTGGAATTTTTATAGTATTTTCTACCTTTATGTCTTTACATGTGTTTCAGTTTTAACGCAAATTAAAGAACATTGATTATAAATAATTCATGTTTTTTTTGGACTGTGCTTCCTCTTCATTACATCTGTCCTACATTGATTATTATCTCTATTTCTGACCAACTTGTTCAACCTAATACTGGATGAGATTGCACTCATGAACATAACTAGATGCTAAAACTCATTACAACTTAAAGGTTAACCTCTCTGTGGTTCTGAGGACATATAATTAAAGGTGGAATACACAATAATGGCCATTTAAGTTAAAACTATTGAACAGAGACGGATCTAGTAGCACAAACATTCAACATGAAGGTGCTTGTGTTTTTCCTTTGTTTTTTTTTTTCTCTTGCCTTTATCATTAGGTGAAGTATTGATCTCATCTCTTGCTGTTTTAGCCCCGACCTTAATAAAAGGATTAGCCTCAAGGTGCACTCATGTACACCCACTGTTATGATTGTGTTTTTTTTTTCTTTTCTTTTCTTTTCTTACTCTGAGGAAATAGTCAGGATTGCTGTAGTGTGTTGATTAAACTTTCACTCTAGGTCATTTAATTCTTTCAAGTTCTGTTTAATCCACCTTATTCCTATAACTCATGACACTTTGCTTGGCATCAGTACCAGCATGTAATAAAAAAAAAACAACAAAAAAAGAAAACGTGGGAACATCAACTTTTTAAATATCAAATAGTATACTTTATACATACCAGTCCCCTCATCTATCAAAGATTTGGAGGATTGCCAGAAGAAATTGTTTGATTACATGTTTTAACATACTTAGCTGCTTTGTGTACGTTATTACTAATAAACAAAAAGCTAACAATTGAAAAACCTGATACACGTCACTGCTTGCACAATAATAAAGCTGATCATTTTTCATTTTTTTGTTGAAGGATGTTAGGCAACACTGTGTTATTCTCTAAGCAGAAGTAAAGCCCAACTAGTACCTTAATGCCACATGCCACCAGATGTGGTTTCTTGTGTCATTGTCAGAATGTTACAGTGCTGTTTGTTCCTCTCTTGCAAGAGCTGACCAATATTGCAACCAAACAGCTGCTGATGTAATTTAATTCTTTCCATGAGCTTAAATCTCTTGAGAGCACATTAATTCCATATTTCACTACTTTGCAATGATCATTTAAGGCTGAGAATGGGGATGGGAGCTGCAGGTTATACTGATGAGCTAACACATATTACGGAACCCTAAAATAGCATTACATGTTTCTTATACGTAAAGATTTTTTCAGTTCTTCAATCTACAGTACTGTTAATCAGTTTAACCCTTGTGTCTACAAATGGGGTCCAACTGACCCCACACACGTAAAACTTGTATCATTTGCCACAGTCCTCTAAGTTGGCCTCAATCCTCGCACTCACAAGGGTAAAAGAACTGATGTTTCTTGTCTTGTTGTAGGTTGCAATCAACCACAACATTATGTGACAATTTCCTTTTGTGGACTTTTTATTTAAATGAGCAGATATCAGGAAATTTGTCTGGTTGCTTTAAATGTAGATTCTTCAGCACCATTCTTCTTGATTCCTTGTTTATTGGTAGCTGGTAAAAACACCTGATTACAGAAACGACTCCATTTCACTTTTGTTGCACGTTAAACACCATATTATTGGTGCACAAGTTACGTTTTGTGTAGTTAAAGGCAAACAGCAACAAGTAACGTATCTTAACAGGGACAACAGCAAGTGTGCAAAAATGGAAACCAATAAAAAAAAGATAATTAGTAAAACTGCAACCAGTTTCCTCAATCTTACAGGTTAAATCTCATGTTATTTAATTTAATCGACAATAATAATCTGTAAAGTTGCTTTCACTGTGATCTATTCAGTCTAATTGATCCATATAGAATGGAAAAGATGCTCACTCCTGTCTAGATTTTACTTATTCGAATCATTTAACTATCTGCCCTCACAGCAGACATAAAAAGACCACCAACATTTCTTACTTTGAAATACTTAGTTGTTAAAGTGTGTAAGAAACTATTGATGAATGGTCAGTACGAAACGTCCAACAGCAGATGACCCCATTTCACATCTTTAAAGACACCAAATGGCCTAAACCTTATATGTATGAGCAAAGGGTACATGACCTGTACCCCTTGCAGGAATAAGGTGGATTAGTAAAACGCATACACGTTCACGTCATTCTCAGAAATTCCAATCATGCACGTCTGTAGCCGTATCTTTTTGCTTCTCAAGGTCCATGTCCAACCAGAATAGGATCAAGAGCACAGAATGTTTCCTATCACAACTGCCCTGGTAAGTTTTTAGTGTTCTCCCAGTCTAGTGCAGACAAACCCGAGTCCAGTCCAGCCTTTCCCATCCAAGCCCCACTGTAAACCATGCTAGCTTTTGATTTGTTTGGTAGACTTCCTTGTTTTGTTGCTTTCCACTTACCAATCCTCTGTCTCTTTCCGTGAAATATAATCAATATTCGACACATCGGTTTGTAGTCAGACTAATGCAGAGAGAAGCAATCACAGGGGAAGATTAACTTTTCCTCACCATAGCAAACTCTTACAGCAGCTTTCAGACAGGATGGCAAAGCCCCCGCTACAGTTTTCTAGTTTTCAGATGAAAAAGATCAAATGCCAAATACCAAGATTTGTGATTAAAAACATTTCAGTGGTCCAAGGGCTTAGGCTCCCCTGGATTTGCTAGGACACAAGATGTTTTGCAAGAGAGGGTATTAAATCCTCATTAAGCTGATCTACATGGGGAGCAAAGACAGTGTCCTCATTTTGACCAGTAACTACTACACATCAAAATCTGCTTCCCCACCAACATATCACATTTTATTTGAGCATCCTATTATTTAAGCCTTTATATAATCACACAAGTAAATTTGTATTTTTACTCATTTGCAAGTGGACTTTGCAAGTTGACTACATTTCCACATTTTTTTTTCCTTTTAGTGTAAGAATTTGATCCTTGCCACAAATGGCCATTAGTAATGTTTTTTTTTTCATTCTCCCAACAGAGGATGTAAATTTTTGCTTTCACTTGGCGCAGTGTCACCTGCTCAACTGGATTCAGTAATTGCTTGAAGAAGGCAACACAAAAGCTGTGATGTTTTTTATGATTAATCGTCTCTGCAGTGTGTTTTTGCCTCTTCTACAGGTGCATGTCATAATTAAGAAAATTGTTAACAAAATATATATTTATTATAGTGTTACACACAGAGGGACGGTTTTCAAGTGTGACTAAGTGTTGATGAAAAACAAAATTATATCTTTCACACAGTTTGAATTTTACATAAGACCAAGAATGAAGGATTTTTAAAGCTGAAATGCCATCCATCTGAAAAGTATGCCCATGTGCTGTACAATATGCTCTCAATATTTGGTTTGGGCTTCTTTACATGAATTACCAGATCAGTGTGGGTCGGATTGGTGGTAATCAGCTTATGGTATTGCTGAGGTATTAAGGAGGTCCAGAATGTCTTTAAGAGCAACCACCAGCTTGTCTGAATTGTTGCATCTGATGTCTCTCATTTTCTAGCTGACAATACTCGGTGAATGCCTTATGGAATTTAAGTTGAGCCAGTTTGCCAGTTAGTCAAGCCCACTGATGCAGTGGTCATTAAACCAGGCATTGGTGCCTATGGCAGTGATCACAGGTCAAATGTGCTGCTGAAAAAGATTTAGACAGTTGTCAGCAGAGGGAAGCGTGTGCTCTTTTTGTTGAAAGTTCCCTAAAATTTTACCAGTAGACTGACTTCATTAAACTGTGTACCAACACTACAATATATTTGTCTCCACAAATATATATATATATATATATATATATATATATATATATATATATATATATATATATTATGTTGGAAACATAGCAGACTCTGAAGCAATTTGGATTATGTCCCTTCAATGGTCATCCTACAGACTTTCTGACCTTGATTTCTCAATAAAGTGCCTCTTTTATTGCCTCTTGATGCTCTGACTACAGCTGCAGTCCACACCTTTTGATTCTCCCCCAAATTCATGAATGGGTCTTGCTGCACAATTGTCTGAAGGACCTCTGCACCTTGTTCTATAACAGTTTTCCTTCCTCTCATCTTGCCAATGATAGGCTTGAATGCAGCTCTCTCTAAACAGCCATCTTCTTTAGCAGAGACCTTTTGTGGTTTACCCACCTTGGGGAGGATGTTAGCGATCGCCTGCTGGCCTTTTTGTTGGTCTTATGTAATATTACAAAACTGTTATTTTGCGTTGTGGCAACATGCCATTATCATCAATTAACCAAGCTAAACATTTGAAATAAGTCACTCTGGGTTTGATACAGGAGTTTCACTTTTTGAAGTGAATTACAAAACTAGCTTAACTTTGACATTCTCAAATTTACTGATGTGCACCCATGCTCTACCTTGTAGTGTGGTAGAGCTGTGTCAGAAAGCACAACCATCTATCATCATCAATATGTTTGACTATAAGTAGCTAAATGTGACAGTGATTGACACAAGTGATTAACAGCATGACTGTTTGTCTCTGTTGAATATTTTTGTTTAGTCTCCCAGTTCTCCTAATTTTCTTTCTTTTTTGTATGATTTAAATTATGTTCTGATTTAATTTAATCACTTGAGTAACTAAAGTTAAATCACAACAAAATGCAACACCAAACAATGTTTGAAAGTGATCATAAGAAGTCAAGACATTTCAATTTGGAATACTAAAGAAATAGCATGTAATATCCATTGGGACCATTGTAGTGTCTTTGGGTTAATGTGGTTTGAGATGTGTTTTGTGTTTGTTCTGTTGCTGTATGAAACTGACTGTCTTCCCTTCCCCCTGTGCAATCTGCAGGAACTTCTTGGGTATCTGACTTACTCTCCTCGCTCTCCGATTTCTGATCACACTGATTGTTCTTTCTATTTTTACATTTTATTAACCTCATCAGATCTTCCTCCATGTGTTATTTTCTTTCCAGATTTTCCTCGGCCATGTTTCTCTGTCCAGCTATGTGTCTTTAATTTTACTCCTATTTTTTAACTGTGGATGCTTCAGACAACTGTTGTTACGTTGCTTGCTCGCCTGTCCATATTTGATCCCTTAGTTGGGCACAACACACTTGAATTTCTTCTGCAGAATGGAGTGCATTCATTTATGGACCCTTATGCATCTCAAGGTTCCATTCTCTTTTGTGACTGAAGCCTAGGTCAGACACGAGCGTTCCTGACATAAGTTTTGAGAAAAACGATGTTCCTAATCTAAGGAGAAATTATATTGATTGCGTAAAACTGATTTATGTGCATGTTGATCCCTTTTAAGCAAATAAACAAAACAAAAACCAACAGCTGATAGACGAGCACAAAAAAAATATGAAAAAAAAAACAGATACTTCTCTGAAATCATTATTTAGATTTTGATTATTGGAATTTACATTGTTGGCTACAAACCAACCAAATATCAAAACAAAAGCTGTTATTGTAAGCAGTGAATTTTCCTGATGGTGTGTTTGACTACATGCTTTAGCTACCTTATAATTTCAAACAGAGTAGAAACTAACTATTAACTTGCTTAACTACCTCTCACTGTTTTTGGTCAATTGACATAAATATAATGTACTCTTGTTTTTTTTTTAATTTATTTATTTTTTTATGTTTGTTGGTGTTCGGTTGTGTGTAGTAAAATCCTTTTGCATTTTTTAGGGTCCAGTAACAAGAGTGATTAATCGTCAGTGGCCCAATATATTGTAAATACAATAGCAGTTCCACTCTATGCAATATGCATATGAAGAAGAACTCGAGGTTCCACATGCCTGTAGCTGTTGCTACTATTCATTGCAGCATATAAAGTTTCGGAAGGTAAAGAGGTAAAGTCATTAAAAAACTACAACTCAGTGGCTGTACTGGCAGAAGAACAGATGTTGGCCAAAACAACGTTTTCAATAAAACCTTGTTAGCAAAAGTGATTTTTACTTTTTTGGCCATATGTAGATAAACCACTAATTATCTGGGTTTATCTTATCTCATAGCCCACAGCAGAAACACATCAACACTGAAATTATTTGTTCATTTATTCCAAGTCATTTTGTTGTCACCAATGACATTGCTTATTATACAGTTTCCTACTTGTAAGACAGGTAGGTGTATTTTATTTTATTTTTTTTTACAATAACTGAAACAGTAATCCTTTAATTTTATCATAATTTATTCTAGCAAAAAAAGGGATAATGTATAACACGTACACTGTAGTTTTTTTTTTTTTTTTTTTTTTTCCGCTTCCACAGTTTTATATCAAAATGTAGCTCTTTCGTCTCATTCCAAGTCTAAAAGTTATTTTAGACCGAACCTTCTTTAGCTCTTCGTTGTCTAACCTAGGCTTCAGTTTAATCTGGGAAATATTCACACATATGTTTTGAATAACCTTCCTCATGTTACAGAGTAAATGTTGAGTCTTTATTTCATTTATTTTCTGTCTTTCCTTACGTTTCTGTGTGTTTTATGTTGCTGTGTCAGTGGATCCGACTTCCTTAGCATTCCATAGATACACAGAATCTGAAGAAGTAGGATCAACAATTTTACCTTCCCTGTTGGGTTGTTTTTATCTGTTCCTAAGCACTTTTTAGTTTGAAAGAGGATTATCTTTCTGGGATAGGGAGCTGCCTTCAGAGTTGGGAAAATATGCTCAGTTTATTATAATTAGTATAGTTTAAAACTATATTTTGCAACATCACCCATGTTGGATGAAAATGTTTTAGCACAAGATGAGCGTTATCCTCATGACAAATACAAAAAAACACACAGGTGTAAATAGCATGGAAATGTTCAGCCATTATATCTTTCAAGGAGGAGATGGGTTTTTGTTCCGGAGATGAAAATCTTTTTTTTAATTTTTTTTTTTTTTTTTTTAATGTTTGTATCAACCCCAGAACAAAAAGCAAAAGACCATGTGAAAATATTAGACAGAGTCAGAAGCTGGGTAGACGAGTATAATTACCAACACTTAAATGTGTCCTGTACTGACAGAGGCTAAAAGGTCACTAAGTGAAGAAAACCATACAAAACAATATAAAAAGCAAAATTACAATCTTCAAATGCATACAGAGAAAAATACCATAATTTTTAAAGGTATGCTTTGTGGTCTGATGAAAATAAATCTACTTGGCAATAATAACTATCATTGCATTTAGAGAAAAAAAAAAAAGAGAAACTTGGAAGCCATATAACACCAACTCAACTGAAAAACAGGACTGGTAACATCAGGCTGTAGCAAACAAACCACAGGAAGGACTGGTGGAAAAATTGACTCAAAGACTCAAGACATAACCCAGAATTTTGATGCTTGGTCTCCCAAATTGGCAATTACCCTAATCATACTGCCGAATTATTTTCAAAGTTCTCTGCGAAGAACAAAGTCAGTGCTTTGGACAGGCCATCATAAAGCCCTGATTTCAGTTACATGTGTACAAAGCTAAAAATCTGTGAACAAACAAGGCGGCCTGCAAGTCAGTACAGGAGTGGACTATAATTCCAGTAAGCTATGGTGAGGAGCCTATGGAAGGAGACCCAAAATATTTTATTCTAGTTATTAATTATTAAAATCAGTTCTATGCATTTAAATCTCTGAATCTGAAGAAAGTTAAAAACAAACAAACAAACAAACAAAAAAAAAAACTCTTGAACAATTTCCCATTATTCTGGTATTTAGTAAAAGGCAATCCTTTAGTAATCCTTGCTGACCTACAACAGGAAATGTTTTGTCTGACTTAATGTTCAACATTGCCAAAAGCATTTTTGTTTTTAGTCATTTTATACAGCGTGTACTTTTCATCACTTATAGTTTTTGAGTCTCTTCTATTCAAATATTACTACGTTTATGCCATATATTACCAACACGTAACACATCTGCTATCTAAGGTTTCTGGGTTTTTTCTTATTTCTCTATTTCCATTCATTTTCCTCACTGATCATTTTTTAAATCAGTGCAAAAAAAGAAAAAAAGTCAGGTATTATTTACAGTATATTGTGAACTTTGTCATAGGTGTAAGTTTTAGTTTTGCATGCAGTATTTATGTGATTTGTTCAAATAATTTATGTGATTTCTCATCTCTTCTTTATGTAGTTAAAGATGGTTTTATTATTAAAGACTTTTGTCAAGTAATTACAGACGGGTGGCAAATGAAAGGAAAAACCCAAGTGCCTTGATAAAGTCTTAAGTCATAAAGCACCTAATGCACAGCTTAAGTCCCTCAAGGCATTGACTGGACAAGTCTGAATAAACCATATTTCATTAGACGATGTAGTGCTAAGAAGCATTAATCTGATTTAGATAGCTTGTGTATTTTTTTTCATTAAAGATTCTCTTATCTTTTTATGAATAAAGTAAACACTGTTGATCTTGGTATATATTCATTAAAAACCTTGGATTAAGAAATAAATAATTTGGGAAAGAAATAGTCAAATTAACCTTGTAATTTTTCTTACATTTTTGTACAGCTCTTTCATCTCAGTTTTGTTTTACTCTTATTGTGTTTACAGTCTTAATTTAAAAAAAAGTAACAAAATTAACATTAACAACTAATTAGGTATGGTAATTATGTCAAGTAAGAGTCTATGAATGGTATTATTTTAGTGTTCTGCACACTGACTAAAAATTGGAAATTGCTTCTTAACAGCAACGCAAATTCCAATTACGAGCCACAAAAACACATTAGAAAAGAACACAATAAGTTATAAACCATATGACTGAATATGCTTCCAGTTATTTTTTTTTTGGCCAGTTTTGACGACCCTTTGTACAGTTTAGAGATTTGGTTTCTAGTCCACAATATCTATAGAAACGAGGGTTCAGAGATTATAGTGAGTAAATGTTTTTTCTCCCACACCCCAAAACTTAAGAGATTACTTTTAGCACCAAAAGTGTTTGTCCCTTTCAGTTTATTAGTGTTGAATATCTATTTGAATGTACTATAATTGCCATTGAGAAATGGGCAGTATTTCTGTTCCTTTTTTTTTTTTTGTTTTGATGATGTGGTCTCCATACTGCATAGTGTAATGATACTTCCATTACTTTTGTACTTGACAGCCCCCTACACAGCCTAGCAATATTTATTGATATAATTTGCTAATGATCAGCCTGAGAATTATCTTTACTGAAGGATCTACAAACCTTCACAGCGAGTCAGTCTGTGCATTACGGGGATTTGCAAAATTTTTCAAAACCCTTGAACTTTAACAGTACAACAGGGTAGCGTACAACTGAAGCGAAAGGAAAATGAGCGAGACAGGAGTTTGGTATTAGTCCCCCAAGTCAATACTTTGCAGTGTCCATCCATTTTCATATATTTTGCCAGCTTCCCTGTACCTGCTGAAGAAAAGCTTTCTCCCTCATGATGCAGCCGACACCATTTACCTTGGGGAAGGGACGTTAAGGGGGATGATGTTCACTTCATGGAGCACTTTGGAAGTTGGATGGATCTTATTTTTTGTTTTACCTGACCACAGCACTTTTTGCTGTGTCCCCTTCATGGTTTGATGCAAATTGATAACTGGACTTTTCATGGCTTTTTTCAATCATGTCCTGCTTCTTGGCACTCTTCCACAAGGACCAAATTTGTGGCGAGAGTGACTAATAGTTTCCCGTCGACAGATTCTTCCACCTGAGCTTTGTGGACTTATGCAGTTTCTCCAAAATTACCATTGGCTTCATGTTCTCTGACTAATTCTCTCCTTACCGAATTGTCAATTTAGGTATATGGCCATCTCATTGTATGTTTAAAGCTTGACATATTGCTTTAAGCCTAACTTTAACTTCTTCATAATTTTATCCCTGACTTGTCCAGTGTGTTCCTTAGTTGTTCACTGTTGTTGTCTAACAAACCTCTAAGGCCTTCATAGATCAGCTGTATTAACACTAAAATTAAAAGACACACAGGCAGACTCTGGACTTAAGAAGACAATTAATAGTGATGTATTTTATTTAGTGGTATCACACTAAAGAGGGGAATTTAAAATGTAGATCAGGCTTTTAATATTGAAATCCATACATATTTTCCCTTTTAGTTCAAAAATCAAGCTCTGTGTTTTGTGCATCTCACATAGACATGCAAAAAACATTAGATGAAAACACTGCAAGGTACTTTAGCAACAAAATTTGAAAATAGTTTACAAATTTTCCTTCCCACGTCTCTTTAACAAATTTGAGACTACCTATGTGGCTTGCCATTTGTATACATGTTATAAAGCATAATTGGTTGTTAACTGCTTAATCCATCTGCCTATATGCTATGTTGCTTCAGTCAGTTGTTCTGTTTATTTTTTATTTTTCATTTTTTACTTTGATTTGTCACCCGTCTTTGTACAAGAAAAACAGCTGAATTAAAAAAAAAAAAAAACTAAAAAAAAACTACTTTTTGTGGTTTGTGGTGGTGGGTGGATTAAAGGAACCAAAGTACGGTTCTACTTCAGTTTGGCCTTCCAACAGCTTACCTTGAAAATCTGTCGCATTCATTCATTGGTGCAAACCATGATTATTACGAAGTTTGCTTTTGCCCTCTTTCTTGCTGAAAAAGAGACGGCTTTTGTTGTGTTCAACACCGTTTCTGTTGAGTAGTTTTACTGAAATATATCATGTTATATGTAGAAGCGAAATGGGAGTTGTCATCAAGGACAGCACAAAACTAATATGTGGAATCTAGTTTTGTTAAAATCCATCCACCACAATAAACCAATCTGAAACTGTTCACAAACGCAGCAACTGTGATCGGACCATTTTTTGTCTGTGAGAGTCTAACCTCTTTTTTACAACAGGACTTTGACAGCTGTGTGCCATCTTTCTCACAACTTTCCTGCTTCTAATAGGTGTACCCATCTATTTCCATGTCTCATAACATGTTGCTGCATATGTAATCATAGCAATGACAGTTAATTCATATTAATCTCTTTTTTCCCCTTGCAACCCTTTCATTCTCTCGTCCAACGCTTAAAATAGAAGTGGAGCAAAAAGGTAAATAACAGACATGATCAAAACCCTAGCTCCTTGTTTTGTGGCATCTGGTTGTAAATTACCTATTTTCTCATGGTGGCCTCTACAAACACATTGCAGATGTTTCCTTTCAGAATTCCCCCCGCCCTTTTCCCCCCTTTCTCCAGCTGTAATGTTAATGGCCAGAGAAGAGCTGTAAGGGAAGTAGTGAGGCTGGCCATAAAAGAAATGGCACACATGCAGCCCAAAAGATGTAAATGGGGGTGTATTGGCTGCAGTCCTTAGGGACATCCTCTTCTCATTCTCCCTGTGTGCTTTTGCTACTCAGCAGAATCTCATATTGCCTGGCTTCCAAACCCCTTCCCATAGCATGCTATGGTAACAGTGTTTCTTGGGCCTCTTTTCAAGCTATTGCATTCTACTGTCCCCCTTTTCTCCAAGCTCCCCCTTCTCACTCTTCCTCCAACATTACTTTCATCTTGACCACTTGCTTCTCTTTTGTCTGTTGATTCTTATCCCTCTTATACCTCAAAGCAACAACCAAAACACCTCAACAAACCCTTAGTTAAAGTATCTTAAAATGCAACGATTGTGATATCTGCACCACTTTGTAAAGACAAACATTTCTGGTGCATTGGGGTGGTGTACTCGAGGACAATCCAAGTACACTTACACACACACGCACACACACTTTTGCAGACTCGGCTGACTCCTGCTCTGTCATAACCTCTACCATCTATTGCCAAGTGACTTCTTTTGTTTAGTTTTCTTTAGTTCTGTTGTTGTTTACTGACCAGTTTTTTATTAGGTTATGTTTCTATTCGACCCCCTTCCCTTTTTTATGTTCTAGTCAGCAGTAAATGTTTGAGGCCAACCTTTAATGTTTCAAGCTTTATATTACAATTTAATCATTTGCTTGATAACTTTTGTATTTTGTTTTCTTTTTGTGCACATGACTAAAATTGTTATAGTGATTGTTCATAATGCCCATAAATATTTGTTCATACTTTTATTAGAAATTATGTAGAAGAAATTGATGCCAGAGAACATGTTGTGATTATAAATCCTAGTTTCATGTTTCACCTTTTAACCTGTACCTGTTTCTCATTTTACTCTTCTCCCATTGCTAGTTTTTCTTTGTCCTGGGACTCTGAAAGCTGTCGGTGACCCTTCCTTTCGGTTTGAGGTGGAGCAACAAGCTGGGGCCTGGTGCAAAGACCCGCTTCAAGCTGGCGACAAAATCTACTTCATGCCTTGGACTCCATATAGGACAGACACATTAATCGAATATTCCTCCCTGGATGACGTCCAAAACGCCCGGCAGACCATCACCTACAAGCTGCCTCACCGGGTGGACGGGACTGGATTTGTGGTCTACGACGGGGCCGTGTTTTTCAACAAGGAGCGCACGCGCAATATTGTGAAGTTTGACCTGAGGACTCGCATCAAAAGTGGCGAGGCCATTATCAATAACGCCAACTACCACGACACGTCCCCCTACAAGTGGGGAGGCAAAACAGACATCGACCTGGCGGTAGACGAGAATGGGCTTTGGGTGATCTACGCCACTGAGCAGAACAATGGCATGATGGTTATCAGTCAATTGAACCCGTACACGCTTCGGTTTGAGGCTACCTGGGAAACTGCGTATGATAAGCGCTCAGCCTCCAATGCCTTCATGGTTTGTGGAGTATTGTACGTTGTGCGCTCCACCTATGAAGACAATGAAAGCGAGGTCAGCAAAAGTCTGATAGATTACGTTTATAACACCAAACAGAATCGTGGGGAATTTGTCGATATCCACTTTCCCAATCAGTACCAGTACATTGCAGCTGTGGATTATAATCCCAGAGATAACCAGCTCTATGTGTGGGATAACTTTTACGTCCTGAGGTACAACCTGGAGTTTGGCCCGCCTGACCCAGCACATGGTAAGAACTAGCCTCGCATACACATCTTCTACAGACAGTACATGTAAACATGATGCAGAAAAGTTTAAATTCCTAACAAGTGCATTTGATGAACCTTTGGTATTCCACATGTACTATCAGGTGCCATAACTGACTGATTTTTTAATTTAGAACCCTATATGTCAAAGATATGTTCAGGAAAGCTCTGAGTAGGAAAGCATCTTGAGGCTGTCTGAAGTGATAAACAACACCTTGAAGCAAGTTACCTTATCATGGAGGATCAGCATCCAGGGGATTTGGAGAGGTTTACCATCCCTGCATTCCCAGAGCACCAGATGCTAAAGCTCAGGGGACTATTGCTAGCATGTCGAGTGAGATGGTAGAAGCTGAGCTACAGTATGTCTGCTACTCTGGAAATGTGCATGCCAGGACAGGTGTAAAGTCTGGCCGAGGGCAAGGTGAGATTCTTCCCCGAGTAATGCTGAAATTCCAAATCTCTGTTGGCCATTAAAAAGAGGAAAAAACATCTCACCCTCCGAGACAGGAGTGTAAGGATTTAAGGTCCCGCCTAGGAAAGAGATGTTAGACACGAGGGAGAAGGATCAATCATCCAGGGTCACATCAGCTGCACATGTTTTTAATTTAGTTGTCAAGAGCAGAGAAGTAGCTAGTCCAGACCTGTGATAGCCCTTGCACTGAGAATATAATAACAGCAATTATCCTAATCCCCTTCACACCCAGAATCTTAAGCCCAAGAAATACCCAACACATTCAGTGATGAGCCACAGAGGTCAAGCAACTTTTCCACAGATTATCAGGAAGCTCGATATTTATTAATATGTTTGCTCGTCCACTTTGGTAGTGATAGGTCGTGGGCTAAGGCTGCTAAATTGGGTTCAGTCAGTGGAACAGCTTCAGTATAACCAGTAAGAGGCAGGCTTTACTGTGACAAAGAATAAAGTCCAGTTTTCAAAGAAGAAGTAATAAGTAATATGCCAGGAATCCACTGCCACAGCTAGAATTGTTATTATTCCGCCTTTGAATGTTTGATGTTCCTCCACAGCAGTACCCTAGCAAAGCCCTAGCATATGACAGAACTGAATTCACTATTTGCATTTTACAAGAAATATTAAATAATTTCATGAGGATAATGTGGTAAAAATTTATACCCTTATTTTAGATTATGAATTAGCAGCTGTTTTACATACTTACGCTAGAAAATGTATGGTGTGCTTCAAGGTTTCTGGAAGTAAACCCTGAACATTTCTAACCTTTCTACCATATAATAATTTATTTACAGTGCTTTGGGAAAGTGTTTTGTTTTTTATATATTTTGTCACATTACAGAAACAGACTTCATTGGATCATATTGTATTGCTTATGAGCACAAAGTAATTCTTAACTGTCAAATGAAAAGAAAATTGTTGCAAAAGCTACACTACACATCAGTCTGAAAACACTGTTTTCATTGTGGCAGCTGTGATGTTTCGTTTCCTCAGTAGGGACATGAAATCTGGTTAAGAATAATGGAAACATCCATTGAGCTAAATAGTAAAGGAAAGCCCACTGAAGTTCACAAAAGACTTCAAACTTAGACAGAGGCTTATGGTAAGACCTGGAAATTGCCATTCATAGATAATCTCCAGCCCATCTAACTGTACTTGAGCTATCTTGCAAATGAAAATGTGCAAACAGTAGACAGATGGCCAAGAGATTTGTTGGTATAATTGTAGCAAAAGCCAGTTCTGAAAAACATTGATCTCAACCTGGGGAGTGCAGGATACATACTTTGTACCTGCCAAACTTTTCAAATATTTTTTGTAAAATAAAATTCAAAACGTCTTATCTTTTTTCCACCCCATTTCATAATCATGCAGTGCTTAAAGTTTGTGGTTGTAGTGTGAAGAACATTTCAAAATGGATTCATATTGCGTTGCATGTTTTGGAAGAAAATTATTGTTTACTGGCTGTGAAATAATCCGGCAGAAGTTAAGAAAGAGTCTTCTTTTTTTTTTAGCCTCGCTGATATGGATTGAGCAACGGCAAGCAGGCTTTATGCTCAATTGATCTGTTCGTTGTTGAACTGATGCAGATCCCCGACAGCAGAATCAGATGTTTTAAATGGGGTCTGGTGCAGTCCAGTTATTTGTCTGCAAAGTGGGAAAACTCACTTAAACACACAGTTAGACTTCCCGACCATTGTAATAACCCCATCCTCGCTTGCTGTTGAGTATGCTTGGGAGCTTTGCAAACTCTAGCTGACACAGCATATGTCCTCCTGGGGGCACACATTTTTATTTTAATGTCAACAAGGACTTTGCTCTCTCTTCTTGACAAATGAGACCTGAGTCTGGCCCTGCTGCTGACTAATGTATGTTGAGCTGAAGTCGATGAGAGTGAGCCAGAATGGTCCAGGATGATCATCAAGTTGTCAATAAACTTGTCCTCCCACATGGCTGATGTTGACACATAAATGATGGCACTTTTTTTTTCTTGCTGTCACTGGACGCCCTCTCTTTAATATCTTGATGCTCGTTTGACTGCCTCACTTGGCACTAAAACAAGCTATCAAAAAGCACAATGCGTTTGAGCAATTTGGGGTAAAAAGAGTGCAGAACTTTGAAAACAAATTGAAGTGAAATCTACATGATCTAAAATGTAATCCAAAAACATTTTAAAGATTAATTTGTGATTTTTGAACTAATCTTAGTAGATTACATGCATGACTGTCTTTGTATGTACCTTACTTCAAAATTATAACTGCTGCAATGAGCTCAGCACTCACTCAAACCTTAGCAAGTCAAATAAGTGTGCTTTTTTTTTTCCAAGATGTGGAAGAGCTGTTTTAAATGCGAGAATTAGATTTATCTTCAAAAAAGAATTTTGCAGCATGCACAGAGGGTAACTTATTGGGGCATTCTTAGGAGAAAAACAGCTGACGCAGAATTTGCCATGCAGCTTCTACTTGCACTGCCCCAATATTTCTCAAGTGGACAAACATCTAACCCATTTGATTTGGCTTGACATTTAAAGCAAAACCTCAAAGTGATGCTTAAGCACTGTGTGACAGACAGTTGAGTTCTTGTCGCCTCTGATAATTTTGCCCGCCTAGAGACAAGATCATCTCTTGTAGGATTATGGAGGAATAGATGGGGTCACATCCAAAACGCGGCTTCACTGGAAGTAGACATTAAATGGGTCAGCAAGTCTCACTCTTGGCTTGAAGCAGCAGCCCCGTAATCCGCTCATTTAACTGCAAGGTTTCTTCTTTGCATATCGGAACTCGTAAAAGAAAATCGTACGACACTGAATGGTACAAATGACATGATTAAATTGACTTAAATGAGGTATCCCCAGGAAAACTCATTGTATTTTTATATTGAAAAGAAAGTCTATTCTGATGTCGCATATTAAAGAATATTAAGGCAATTCTTAACCAAACATGTATACAAAACTTTTACTATTTTTTACTGGGGCACAGAAGAGGCTGTACAAGTTTGGTTTTTGTTTTTTTCTTGTAACAAAAGCACCAATATACAACATCTCAGTTATGCTGCAATTAAGACCCACACAAATCCTAAGTGTTAAAACATCATTACATATGCATACATTTTTTAACTTTGCTGCAACTTCAAATTAACCCTGGGCTATAGGAGATTTTAAGAACGAAAATGATCCAATTTGTTAGACATTATAGGTTACAGTTCACTGACGTGACTTGGCAATTAACTTTACAGCTCTGCATGTGGTCAAGAAGAAGATGCCCTGTATTTTCAATGTATGGAAAATGCCTTACAATGCAAAAATGCTCAGCTGCTATAACTGTGTGTGACTTGTATGCATTAGCAGTCACCCTAGAGAGCTTACCTCATACAGTCTGATGAATACACAGGTCTCTAATAAGCAGCACAATGATTTATTCCTGTCTTCTTTGGTGCTTCCATAGAGGTTAACTTGCGCATGCAAATATTTAGAGCAGCAATAAGGAAAGTCAGTCAGATAGATGGAAGTTTTAAAGGAATAAAGCAGCCTCTATTTGAAATTGGGACAAACATAAACATAAGTGTACACAGATTTATTTATTTATTTATTTATTTCCATTCTGTGTCAATTCAAAACTTTACCCCTTCAAAACTTGTACCTCCATTTCATACACTTCAGCCATTTCATCCTTTCTCACTTCCATTTCGTCGAAACTGCTCAACTCTTCGGTGAAGTTGTTCACAATGTCCTCCGCTTCTTTGCACTCAACCTTATTTGTTTACGGTTTGACTTGCCCTGATCACGTCAAAAGTTGGTGCTGAGGTTTGACCCAGTTACAACAGACGGACACATCGACCCTGCATTTATAGTCTCCTGCAAGTGGTTTTATTGGTGTCAGTGACACTTTAAGGGGACACAAAGGCTATCAGTGTTATCACGGATCAAAGAGCGGAGCACAAATGGCAGCTGCAGACATGGATAACAATATACCTTTGCACTGTTGTTATTCAGGAGCGCATTGACATGAACGCCAATGTCTGTTGTCATGCAGTCTTCTATTAGTGAGTGTTATTTTAGTATTTCATTTAGGCCTATCACAACAATCTCACGTGTGTGCTTATCCAGAAAATAGGATGTCTTCTACAGTAACACATTAATTGGTTTTCCAGTGGTTAGTTCAGATGGTTTAAGTTTTGTTGTGTTACTGTCTTCCATGATGACCACTTTCCACATAGATTGCAGTAGTTGAGAGTGAAATGAACAACCGACTCTTTAATAAGAAGCCGATAGGGCATGTTAAGGAAGAGTCGTCTACATAGAAACTGTTGTTAAGATGTGGTTGTTGTAGTTCTTGTTGTATGTTTCTGTCATTATGCTGAGTTTCCAAACATAACTACTACAACAATGGCCAAAATGCAAAGCCCTTCATTTCTTAATTCATTTGTTGTTGTTTTTTTACTCATAGTTTATAGCTCCATCTGTTGCCAATCGTTTTTTTTTCTTTCAAGAAACCTAATTGGCAATTCTGAAACACATGGCTCCATAGCCTTAGTCTACACTACCACTGGGTGAAAACCATTTCCATGTGTTTTGTAAAATCAAATTCAGCATCTAGCTTTTACAGCCATTTTATGTGCTCAGGGAAAATGGCAATGACTTGTTTCTATGACACAGTCACCAGTTGTACGGCGCCAGGGTCCAGGACGTGTTAAAAACGGCCAATTTGTTTGTTTGCCTGAGCAACAATCCCTCCTTCTCCCTAAGCTCCCGTCAGCTGCCCAAGTGGACACAGCGGTGTGAAAGGAGAGGTTATCGATGTGGAAAATCACCCTTTTTGTTTTTGTTTGCCTGTCCTCCTGCCTTATTTGTCATGCTATGGTTTCTCTCTGTCTGTCTACTTCCATCTATTATTTCCCTCTGCCATCGTCTTGCCACTGTGATCAGATTTTAGTTTTTGTTTACTTTCTACTTATTTGTAGGAACTGTTCTTTTGTTTTTGTTTTGTTTTTTCCTCTGTCTCGCTTTGATCTTTGCGCCTCTATGATCTGCTACGAGACATGGCCACGAGTAAAACATACACATTTCTATTTCTCCTGAATTCAGGGTAAGACCATTGCTAGACTACTCAAATAAAGCCTGGTGGGAGCGGTTCACTCTAAATGACTGGATTTAAGTAAATCCAGAGCTCTGCCTCCTGGGAAACTATAAATACAAAAACAGGACAAGGATGCTCATCACGCACATGAAGATCAGGGATCACACTGCATACTTTTGACGTTCAGAAATAATGTTTCAAGTGCTTCAGCAGCTTTATGTCTAGCAAGGGTTTATTTTTTTTTCAAAACTGGAAAGAGAGTAATTTTTCTACTTTCCCCTTTCCTTAAAGGGAAGCATTTTAGATTGACTCAGTAATTCTGATAAGGAAAATCTCTTTAGCTTCCAATTTGAGTGCAAATTCTTTCTCCTTGACCTAATCTACTGTCAGAATGACATTGATTTTAATTGACTGCACAAGCCAACAAACCTAATCAGTCATTTTGTTATATATTGTAATGTTTGGCAACATTTTATTGTCATTTTTTTTTAATAATCATTAATTCTAGATTTCCTGTGTGTGCTAATTGTTACACCCCCAAGCTTGTCTTGCGGAAAATAGTCTAACAAATGACTGCACAATGTATCACAGTCATCAAGACCATATCAATTTGTGCAACACGGAAATATTTGGTAGGCTATAATGTTTTAGGGGGTTGGTGCATTCAAATGTTTCACGTTGTAACAATCTGCTTGACTCTGTCTTGGCATGCCTTTTATGCTCACTTCTAGTATTAATCCTGGTGACCAAGATGCTAAAACTTTGTAAGAGTGCTGAGGGCATTGTGGTGATGGAAAATGAGTGCTGGAGTGAATGTGGGGTAATTGCTGTTTATACCGCCGTTCTAATATTGAGCAATAACACTGACAGTCATGTTTTCTTAATATTGTTCAGTAATAGCATAACATAAATCTAGATGGGCAAAGCCGGAAGACAAATTTACCATTTTCCCTGTTTATTTCTTGCTAAAAGTTCAAACTAAAATGAAAGAGAAAATAGGGGAGTGTGATGCACAATTCATCAAATGAAGCATCTCATCTAATAATACCTTATTTAACAAAGGCACCTAAATAATTAACATCCTGACTAACTAGAAGAAGAAAAAAATGAATATTCATCTAACCTCATTCTCATGAACAGAAAAAAAATGTGCTGCACAACTCCAATAAATGGGAGCCGTTTCCTACAAGGCCAATCTGAGAAACGACAATTCAAGAACATTATAGCAGAACACAAACTTACGAAAGTTTTACAAAATAACAAATAGGCTAACATGGCAAAAAGTTTAAGACCTCCACACAGACATGGTGTGTTTGTGAATAAATTGCCAAAGGGCACAATTGGTACAACTTGACGGACTTTATTTATAGGCCAATTCTGAATAATGATTGGCTGAGGAAACCCAGGCAACAACCAGCTAGTTGAGCTTCTGCAGCCAATTAGCTAACAGGGAGGACTAGCAGCACATTTGGTCGCAAAACACATTTTCCTGCTGAATGTTGTCCTATTGAACAAAGTTCTCCCTAAGTCTTGGAATTTCTGCTCAATTTGCTGAGATGCTGGCAAGTTTTACTTGACTCGTTTTTTTTCCAGATTTCTTGGTCAATCTTTAACGCCTTTACACAAAACTTTACCAGAAATTGGCAGAATTTTTTTTTAATTTGATCAAGCTTTTTCAAACAAACAAACAAACAAAAAATAACACAATGGAAATTCTGAAAGTGAAAACAAAACAGACGGCAGAGAATAAGATGCTTTCAAAACTTGTCCCTTGTTGTCGTAATGGTGTAGGAGCTCACAGGACTCAACTTTGTTATGGCATTGTCGACCAATGCCAAAACATATATATATTTTTCCAGATTTTTAAAAACGTCAAGGAACTCTGTGAGCATGTAAACTGTGAAGTTTGTTTTCAAGCAAGATGTTACAGATCTTAAAGTACAATTATCATGACTCCTGTTTAAATGTATAGCCTCCATTTACTTATTTTGATTCAGTCAGATTATGTGTTACAATTGATTTGTCACATTACCACAGACTATAGACCGATGCCATTGTGGCAACAATTCAGTTTTCTGTCTGACCTCAGCTGGTGACCAGCGTCATTACATACCACATTTTTAATCAGTTACAGTTTCAAAACCTTTTTTTTTTTTTCTGTTTCTGATTTAAAGTCATTTTAATGAACGGAAAAAGGAAGTGGTCAACTAAGCCAAGTTTATTCCATCTGCATAGAGAAGGCAGCTAAAAACACTGACATTCAATGTTTAGTCTGGTCACTTAAGTAGTGCCATCCATCACTCCTATGAGTGTAGCACTCTTTTAAAGTTAGTTGGAAAAGCAGTTAGATTTTGTTTTATACCGTTTTGTCAATATGGCAGTGCATTATTTTCGCACAAAGTTATCTGTGCACAAAGTGAGACCTTCATACCAGCCCTTGCTTACATGCAACTGAAGGCTTTTCAGTGTTTAACCTCAGTCCATGACCTGAAATATAATCTTTGGTTCTTCTCCAGCGTAAAACATTATGGACAATAGGTAGCGCCAGACGAGAAAGGCCATTTCACACTGCTTTCCCGAACCCACCTGAAACATGATGTTTTATCAAAAGCTCAAGCTGCTCGTAATCTCTCCCCTTGAAATGTGTCAATGGCTGAAGTTAAACTGCTGTACAGAGTGCTGTTAAATGATACCCACTGACAACATACAAGCATTCAAGCACCAGCAAACCTGGGATTATGATTTAAAACGTCATAAAGCGTCGCTTTACATAAAAGCGGAGCGAGGGAGAGAGGTAGTGATTATGGTTACACTGAGCCTTATAGCCAAGGGGATCCAGTCTCTTGTTTGATTATAGTCAGACTGTGAAACAAGGCGTATTAAAAGAATTATTACTCAGACATCACAATGGTCCCCCATCACTGCCTGACACACGCCTTTGAGGAGATTTATTTCACACAGTCTGATTATTGTGTCTCTGGGAGTCTGTGTTTCTCTAATCTGTGCATATGTGGATTTGTGTGGGTATTTCTGTTCTACACAGCTATGCTGTTGTGTGCACACGTGCTTATGCATTTTCCAGCCCCTCAGATGTGTGCCTGAGTCTGAGGTCTTTATTTCTACGTCTGTGCCTGAGTGACCAACCTCCATCATGCACTGCATTACATTTTTAGTCTGCTTGGCACACTTTGAGTTAATGCTTGAAATTTGAGGCACGTACAGTTACAGAAAACTGGAAGGAGATAAAAAAAAAAAATGTAGTCTGACAGCTGCTGAGTCTGTTTCCTTGACTTTGGTGTTATTTTGTCTGTAGTGCTGTATATAAATGTGTACATGTTTGCAGTTGCGTGGATATAAGTGGAGTGCACTGCCTCGCCTCTGTCCATATTAATCCACGCACTGGCACTGTCAGAGAGCGAAATGTTCGAGGCAGCAGTAAATAACATAATCTAGCTATTAGGTTTTGTTTCCTAAGACATGGATGTGTACTGAACACACTTTACAAGGACACGGCTCCTGGGAAATTATGTGATTTTTTTTTTTCTCAGCTTTCTTCATATTTACTGCTGATACACCAGCAATCATACGCATTGTTCCCTTTCACAGCTACACATGCGATCCAGAGAGAAAGATGTGTAATCCAATTTCCTTTGTGTGTATTTTTCTTATTGTTGGTAGATATCAAATGCATCACAAACTTGATATAACTCATTACACTGTTTCATAGTCGGTAACAGCTCTATTTCCATATGAACTTGGATGCATTTGGCTGCATCCAGAAAGCGAATATTTGAAACAGAGATCTTTCATTAACTTATTCTATGTTGTTTACACTTCTTTAAGACTTTATTTTTGTTAGCCTATCATTGTTTGTCATTTTTCGTGATCTGTTTCTAATCTCCATTTTTTACAGTAAAGATTTGACCTACTTGTACTAATTTTCACATTTAGAAACTGCAACATGGAAACAGCTTTCAAAATACTTGTTCTATCCTCACTATTTTTAAGTGCTCATTAATTATTCATATTACGAGCAGATGTTTGAGCTACCGTATTCCAAAAAGCATTTTTTATACCAATATTCTGAACAAAGAGAACACTCATTGAGTACTTTTTATTGTTGTACCATAAAATGGTGATTAGTATTATTAGCCCAGCTAGCATGACTGAAATTGCAGTTTCCATGTTTATATTCTAGAAGCTTTAGGTCATTTTTTTTTTTTTTTACTGTAATGTTCTAAACGGTTTAAAACATTAATAAATACAAAATGTTCCCTAACAGATATCAGCTAGTCCAAAGATTTTATCTTTGTTCAGCCTTCCTGTTATGTGCCGTAAGTCATCTGTCATAGGAAATATGACTTCCTTTTAAACAGTGTATTACATCTCTTTACTTTCTCTTTCTTCATTTTAAACACTTCACTTGTACAGAAAATACCGCCATCCACACTGAAGTTTGTTCCTGTCAACATAAGCACATACAATAGAAATCGTGTGGTCAATAGTCATTTCTTAATGCATAATTTATATTATTTTGTTGCCCAAGCACATTTAGGAGGTAGATCAAGACCCTGAATTGTCAGATGACCCACTGGCTTGCTAAAAACTTCTAGCAAGGCCTCCTTTTGTTTATTTTTCCTTTTGTATGTTGAAAAGGACAGACGTTTTACCTTAGCGCAGAAGATTTACAGACTACCTCTCTTAGAACAGAGACATGGATTTTTTTTGTGTGTGTGTGTGAAACTGCACCTAATATCACCACCAGGTTATTCTGCAAGAGCACAGAAAATAGGGAAAGTAAGAAAGAAGATGGAAAGTTTCTTTTAACTTTTTTTTCTCATGCGTGTTCCTTTCCGATTTCCTCCTCTGTCACAAGATAAACGGCACCTGGTAATGTGCCTGAGACATTACGCTGATGAACAACCATCCAGAGTCAGTAAAGCTATTAGACATAATATAACAGACACACTTGCTGTCGTCTTCCATTTGTCATTCTGACACGAGTACTCAATCCTGATAGGCTCCATGTAAGCATGGGGATTGTGCGTATGTGACGGTGTCTCTGTGCGTTGAAGTTCTCACTGTACATGTATGCATATTCCCTGACAACACTTGATGAGCCACACTCTTCTTTTTGATTCCAATCTTGTTTTCTGTCATCGATCCCAGACCTGTAAACCCCAGCGGTAATAACAAAACCACCAAGAAGTGAAACAGTGTGTGGGCATCGAATCATACAAAGAGGTTATGAATAAGCCTGTCCTGACTATTGGCTGTACTTTGGAGAATATCAGTCTATGCACTCACACTCCGTGACAGCTAATTGAAGCTTCCCCTTGGGCTGAGCTCAGCGGCGATATAATAATCAAGAATCCTGTCCTGGTTTTTGCTGCATATAGTCCAAACAGTGGAACTCTTCTTTTGATGTTATCAAAGGAATATTGTACAGGGAATGCATCTGGCGGTGTCAGACGTCTGATGCCCCAGCAGAAGACGAGATGTTATGAATCAGACAAAAAAAGTCCTCTGCAGCATTGCTTAAAGATCAATAGCTATCCGTCATAGGATCTACTTATAAACATATCAACTTGAACAGCTCTGAGTGGATTGGACTTTTTTTTTTTCTTTTTAAATCTTAGGTTCTTCCTTCCTGCTTTCACTGGATTAAACCGAACCAAGCTGTAGCATAAAGGTAATAAGGTTATTGTGCTGTTGGCAGAAATGCAAGCTAACAACACCACACACGTTAAAAGCAGCGGTCCGAGAGGCTTGCATTGTTTATGTGCAACTCTCAATGGGAGGTATAGCCTACATTCACATTAGCTTCTTTTTCACGCAGGAAAGAGGATTATGTTGCATCGTAAACATGACATGAAAACCTCACCAACGGGATTATAGTGGCCCTTTCATCTAATATGTCCGCCTCGTATTATTCCTCATTAATGAGGTTTTTTATAGAGCAGCTGTTTTCAGCTGTGGTGTGAACCTATATCAACAGCTTTTGCAGTGCAGAGCCTTTTTAACTTATTAATAGAGATACACCAGTTGAGATTTTAACAAGTTTTTTTTTTTTTTTTTTTTACAGAAACACAACAATTGTTCCTAAAAAAAGTAAAACTTGCATTATGAATGTAAATATTCTAAGAATCTTATCTATAGTGTTGTTTTAATTCATAGACTTAAATATTACATTTTGTTAGCTTTTAAGTTTTACATTCATAAAATCGTGTTGTGTGGGGAAACGGGTCACGGAGGGAAAACTTAGAAAACCTTTAGCAGGCGGAAATCTGATCAGATGCAAGTACGCTTCAACTGATTACTTTTTCTATTGGACTCCTCACTCTAATTCTGTCACCCTCCAATGGAAACTCATTTCAGCCAGTTGTTCCTGGCATTTCAATCTTTTAATCACAATCAAAGACTGAAAACCAGAGTGTAGAGTCGGAACACAGACTAGGAAGCTCAAGAGCTTTTGGTTTTTAACTCACCTCTTTCTGTACCACAGCAGCCACCGCCCCAGTTTGCCTATCTGGCTTCTTTATTTCCCCACCATTAGTCATTGAGAAATCTAAATATTTTTACTACCTTAAACACTGACCTATACGTAGTAAAATTATTAGTAGTATTAGGTCAGTATTTAAGGCAAATACTGACCTATTTTCCAAGTATATGCAGAATATTCATTACTGTTGCATAGCAAGCTAGTATTAGCTGATTAATTACTCAGACAAGCTGTTGCATGCTTACAAGCTGTAGTGTTACAACAGCGTTAAGAGTGGTTTTTGGCTCTCCTTCAGGTGTTGCAGACATGACTTGCCTGCATTTTTGCTACCACAAATTTCTCCAGACAGCTGACTTTGTTTTTATTGTAAATCATTGTAGTGTAGAAAAAAGGGCAGGAACCTTCTTTTCTTCCTGCTGACTTGCAGTGCTCAGCAGCGAGTGGAAAAGGGGGCAACTCTTAATCTGCGTTGCATTCTCGAACATCTCAGTAAGAAAACTTTAAAGTTTGGGAGCGATGTGACATAAATCTCTTTAAAACTGTGGTACACACTTTTGGATTTTTATCTAAAACGGGAAGATCTATATGGGTTTGATTTGTATTTCAAATTATATGCGTTAAAGACATTTTTAAAGCTTTCACAAACCTCATCCAGTGGCGTTCACGCTGCTTTACAGCAATTTTAATGTTAATTTTCAGGATTTCTGACGCCAGAGTTTTTAGCTTCTTGTTAACTTACCCAAACATTATCTATTCCTTTCCAATGCTGACTGCAGGTAGAAACAAACAAACAAACAAAAACATTAAAAAAAACTTGAAAAATATGTATTTATTCACGTTGTTAACAAACCAGTAAAACCCAACATCCCCCCACCCTCAGTCACAACGAGCAGCCTTGTTGAATGAGGGACTAGACAAGATACAGTTGTTAGCTGACATGCAGCAGGAATGCACTTGGGTTGCAGTAGATGGCTCTCTGATTTATTGGCTCTAGCTGTGAGCTCTTTATCTTAAATCATGCCTGCATGCAGCGATTCATTTTCATTTTATTTCTGTCGGTGTTGTAAATCCCAACACCCGTGACCCATGGAGTCTGAGATCTTATCTTTCATACTTTGGAAACAGGAAACCTTTGGAGGGCCTCACAGATTCTTGAAAATCATCTGGAGTTTTGCCAAACGACTCCAACCCAGATGTTTTAAAAGAAAGAATATTAACTTACTGTATATGCTCTGCTGACACATTCTAGGTATCATAAATGTACGTAAATTTAGGCCAAAATGTTACAAAAGTTAGATTTATTGTGGATTGCTGTTGCTTTTACTGCTGTGAGTCATAAAAACAAAGAGTTAGAGCACAGAAGGGGTTTAAGTGTGTCGCAGAAACAAGTATTTTTCCCAGCCAACTAAATGCTGGTGCCGAAAGGACGCTAAGGACAGGTTGTCTCTCAGTCACTGTGACAGGCTTTATGGTTGAGCATTTCACTGTGTTGAGGAAAAAAAAAAAGAAAAAAAAAGATGCAGGTAGGGGAGGAGGAACAAAAAGACAAGGAGGGTGAGGTACAGTCACCCAGGCAAATCCGCCTGCCGCTTGCAGTCAAAACCACAAGGCATCTGTGTACAACTTCACATTCTCCTGCTTGTGTTTGTCTGCGTGTGTTTGTGTGGTTCTCGAGCCCGCAACAGGAGGGAGCACACAGTCGTCTCCTCTGGTCAATAGAGCCTAATTCGCCACAGGTAGCCCAGAGCCTCAAAGGCGACTTCCCTTCAGCTCAACTGTGCTGAAGCCTTTCATCCACACCGTGGGGCCCATGGTGATAGTAGTAGGGGTAGGGGTGTGTGCATTGGTAGGAGATTGGGGGTTGCTATCAGCGAGACCCATTATCCAATGGAGGCAACAGATATGGAAGTGTTGTCGCCTGGGGTCTGGTTGCTTCTCCTGCAATCCACCCGAAGACAGAAACTGTCCATTCCTTAGTGAGCAAGGCCGCATTGTTTCTGAATTTTTCTGTCATCATCCTTTGCCTCTGCGTACCTCTATTTTTTTTTTTTCTTCACACAAACCCCTTTTATTTACCCTTGTCCTAGATATGCCTGTGAATCCCAGCTGTCTTTCTCTTACTGTGGCTCTCTCTCATCCGCATTTTCATTGCTGCTGCGTGGCGCTACTGAGGACGACTGTGTTCAACTCAAGCAGTGTAACAGCACCTCTTCACTTTCTCTGCATGCTCTACAGGCAGCCTAATGGAGGAAATCAAAGTGCTCAAACACGATTAGATTCAGTATGCACACCACATTCCAGTCAGACCTCCTTTGATTGATGGAGCTTATCCTTTTTAAATTCACCCAACAAATATCTTTGACAGGGGAATATGGTTTTGTTTAGCGTTTGCTGATGTGGAATGGATTCACATCAGGAAGGTATCAACATTTCATCTATAAAACGTTCTTATATTTGCCTTCTATAAAATGTAAATACAGACTTACTCACTCTGCTCCAGTGAATCTCATAAAATACTTCCTCTTAGTTTTCCTTAGTGGCTGATGTTATGACGTGCACCATTTCCTTTTTTTTTTTTTACCTCTAGACTAAGACATATTGGTTTTGCCCTGGGCGTTGCATGAGTTACGACATGGCCACTGTAACACAGTATCAGTGGTTGAAAGAAACTGTAAAATGAATGTTCTGGCACTGTGGCTATACATACAGGTTGGTGCTGCTCCAGTGAAATTTAATTAGCCATGCCACGAACTCTTCCAGGCAGGAATGATTGCCAAAAGGATGTTACTCTAATTACTGTTCTCCTCATCAGACTCACCAACTCAAATAAGCAGTATTTAAAAAATGCAGGAGGTAATACAGGGGAGATATATAAACATTACATTTTAAGATAAAAAAAGAATGTTTACATCACTATGTAAAAGTATTCTTGCCACTTGAGCTGCAGCTATAAGTTTCATTCTATTTTATTGTACATGTTGTGACAAATCAACACAGTTCTACACAGTTGTGTTGTGAAAATGAAATATTAAGTCTGGTACAGTAAATCTGAAAAGTGTGCCCTGCATTTGTACTCTAATACTGTTTAGGAATTCTAAAAGTTGGAATCGATGTTATTTGAGTTGTCAAACCCAGAAGTTTGGAATTGACTTCAGCTGTTTTGTCAAAGCCATTTGTAAGAACATTTGCAAGCCGTCATTCAAAATCAAGAGTCCGGCAAAACTGCAAACAAAAGAGATATTCATTCACAGGAATTGACAAACCACATTGAGAGGGAATTAGTCTGAGTAGGAATCAAGAGATTCGTGTCATGTCTGAAGGATCTGCAGGTATGCACAACCAAGTTCGGATAATCTTTTAATAAATGAATATTATTGTGTTTCTCTTGTCAGGCTTTTAATGAAGTTTGGCACAAAAGCAATGGCTTTTGCAAAAAATGCAACAAGCTATGTCAGGAACGTAATAACAAAGAAGGAAAATGCTGAGGTTAGATTAGAGAGAATATCAACATGTTTAACTCTGCACATCTATATAAAAATGCCAGTCCATCTTAACTGGAACATATGGTGCTGGTATCTTTATGCTGTGGGAATGTTTCCTTCAGCAGGGACAGGGGAGCTGCTGAACATACAAACAGATGTAGAATGGAACAACTTACATCAAAGTACATTTGTCAGAATTTAAACATTTATTTTTCACAGATACTTCCTATCCAGTCTGTCTGAGCATAAACTATTCTGATATAAGATTGGGCAGCAAATTCTCTAGATCTGTAAAGCTATCATTATTAATTAATGTGTGTTTTGAAATAAACATTTCCTATAAAATACACGTATGCTTGTTAGAAAATGAAAATAATTTCATGGGTGTGAATTTGTAATTCCCTGTACAGCTGTATTGATATCAAAGAGATATAGTTAGGACCACATGCAAAAACAATATTGCGACAATATTATGGCGATAATAATGATGGTAGCAAAATGAGTTGAGATATTTGCCTGTTTTCTTTCTTTCTCATCCATCCCTCCATCACTCTGTGGCCTTAGCATTTTTGAGCAATGTCATTTGTGTCTAGTGTGAACATCTGCTGCCGTAATGCTCTGTCCAACTGGGTAAATATCACATTAGCTTTTAAAATGCAGGTTCATAAGACTTGGAATATATTAGTCAACAGTTATTGGACGCCAAGCGGTGCTTTGCCAAGTGAATATTGCACACACTGATAATCTGCTGATAAAATATTACCACTATATTGTGTAGCCCTAGAAAGAACAGCGGACCAAACCTTTAAACTTTCCAATTATGCTTTTAAAAATGTGTACATTATACATGTGAAATACCCCCCTACCCCCCACAACAAAAACAAGCTGAACTGACCAACAAGTAGCTTCACCTGTTGGTTGTTATTTTTCATGCACTGTTCCTTTGTATTTTCTCTAAATGTACAAATGTGTCTCCCTTGAAAGCACAGTTCATAAATCTCATGGTTTCTCCGCTGAGCTGCACACAACAAATGTCAGTGCTCAACCAAATCATAATTCTCTTCTCTCTCCCCCCCCGTCTGTCTGCACAGCACCGCCTCTGTCGGAAGTCACTACAGCCACACAGCCTCAGAGAACTACGACCGTCACTACAACAACCACAGCACACTGGGGTGCGGCCAACACTACCACAACGGTGCTTAAGGAGGGCAGCAGGCGAGCACCCAAGCCGCCGCCTGTAATCCCACAGACGACTTCTCCTCCGCCTCTGGAGTCCTTCCCCTTACCTGAGCGGTTCTGCAAGGCCACTGAGAAAAGAGACATAATGTGGCCTCAGACCCAGAGGGGCATGCTGGTGGAGCGACCTTGTCCCAAGGGAACACGCGGTAAACAGGGCTTTGTCTCACCACAGGGATGTGGGCGCGCTGTGTACGATAAACCCTAAGCATCTCAAGAGAACATCCCTGAGTTTGTCAGATCTGGCTGATACCCCTGCATACCAGTGTATTTTTATTTTCAAAGAAAGCTGCTACTGAGCTAAGTGACAACAATTTGGTACAGAGTAAGGCTTTTAGCTTTTGAATTCTAGGTCTAAATTTGATTAAGTAATGTGTGCCGGAGAGAAAGCCGGCTCACATGTACTCCTCTGAGCTTACATGGAGGCCTGTGCTCCTTCTTTTGTTGTGTCTGAAATCATGCTTCGACTTTGTCAGACACGGGACTGATTAGAAGACAGGAAACAGTTGCTACTTTGACATAAAAGCGTGCAGAGGAGAAAGCAAATATTTCCAGAAACCAAAACATTTGAATGACTGTCATTCTGGCTTACAGGATCATCCTCTGATCTGTGCTTTTCTCCTCTGTGGTCCTGTGGATAATTTTTTGGAAAACGGGTCTGTGATTTGAGTTGATTCAACCTAACAAATCTTTCCTTGTTTTTCCTGCCAGGCACGGCATCTTATTTATGTCTTCTTTCCACTGGGGACTGGCACCCAAAGGGCCCTGATCTTAGCAACTGTACCTCCCACTGGGTCAACCAGCTGGCCCAGAAGGTTTGTTCAAGCGTCCCTCACTGTTCTTTTTATAAGTGGAATGCGTTGCTGAAAACAGGATAATACAATAACGTAGATGTGCATCTGGATTGATTGTGTCACTATCATGACGATTTCAACAAATAAAGGCCGCTATTACTTAAACTCTTTCTGTGAGCTTTAAAAGATGACAGGGGTGTGAAACATTATCTCAGGTCAGGTAAAATTGTAAAATAAGCTTTAAAAAAAAGTGATGCACAGTGCCTTGCAGAAATATTCATACGCATGTTTGCTTTCTCACATTTTGGCACATTACAACCACGGATGTTAATGCATAGACAACCATGTCAATAATTTTAAAATGGAAAGAAAGTTTACATTTTACATTTTTTGCTTGGTAAACAAATCTGATCAGTATGAAACAGTTTTATTTAGACTCCTTCAGTAAATGCTTTGCACAACCACCTTTTTTGCAAATTAGTGTCAGTGAACATGAATCTTGAAGTTATCCTACACATTTGCGATTGGATTTTGGTCTGGACTTTGAGTCGTTCTAATTTGAATAGACTTTAACAAACTGAATTATAAATGTGGTTCCCTGTTAAGGGTTTTGTATTGTTAGTGAACGTGGTCTTAAGTCTGTGTAGCGCAACACTGTAAGAACCATGTTTAACATTGAAGATGGTGCATTCATGAGGTGATGTGCAGTGGTAGCATGCATGCAGATTAGAAGGGTTGATTTTGATTTCAGCTGACCAAAGCACCTTCGCCCAGATGTTTGCTGTCTCCTATAAATTCTTCACAGTAAACTTTAAGCGATAAGTTTAATGACTTTCTTCCTACCCCTCTCCCATAACGCCCCCCAGACTTATTTTTTGCCTCACTACATTTGAGAATGATATTAATTTGGCCTGCCAGCTAAGGCTAATTCATGCAGATTAAGGCTTTGTTTACTGACAAATTTAAATCTTGCAACAGTAAATTTTAGGTACAAAAAACATTTGCATTTTCCTGTCCATGCTTTTTTCTTTTTTTTTCTTTTTTTTTTCTTTCATAGTAAATAGTAACATATCAGCAATCTTTACGCAATGTCGGACTTCAGTAAACCCCAATTTGCTCTTAGTTTATTAAACTTTGCTAAGTGTATTAAGCATTTCAAAAGAAAGCATAATCCAACTATTCAGATTGAGGTCTTAGTCTGAGTAGATCAAGAGTTTGCTGTTATCTTTTCATTTTGTAAGGTGTTTAAAGTTTGGCCAAATATTTTATAACCCTGCCCAGCTTTAAATTTTCTCCACAGATCAAGTTTTGACTTGTCTTTCCTCCTGTATACGATGACATTTGTCAACTAATTTTCTGTGACCAATCTCTTAGTTCCCTCACAGAACTAGAGCTAGGTAAACTTTACTTACTAATCATGTGACTTCTGATTTGAGCCTGCTGCAGTTGATTTTGTTTTGGAGGATCAGAGGAAAGGCTACAAATAAATGCCACTTTTCATATTTATGAGCTGCATAGTGTTGATTTGTTCCAAGAGAATTTAGTGGACATGAATATATTTGCAATGCGCTGTAAGTGACTGTACAGTAAGAGTGGTGTAGGGGGCTCATTCGAGTGGTGATTGATATTACAAACCGGGTTGAAAACAGCCTTGGGCTTTGCACTCATTATTCACTCTCTTCCAATGCAGATCCGCAGTGGTGAAAATGCAGCTAACTTGGCCAACGAGTTAGCCAAGCACACCAAAGGCCCGATATTCGCTGGTGATGTCAGCTCCTCTGTGCGTCTGATGGAGCAGCTGGTGGACATCCTCGATGCTCAGCTGCAGGAGTACAGGCCCAGTGAGAAAGATTCTGCCGGAAGAAGCTTCAATAAGGTAACCATGACAACAAAACGTCAATTCCTTATGCATCAGAATCCAAGTCGACCTTCTTATCTATTCTCAAGAGAATAGACAAAAAGCATGTTAGCTGCCAAGATTAAATCTTGTTAAGGCAGGTCAATGTTCAAATTAGTCAAGATAAGCAAATCTGTAAGACTTCCAGAATTTGAAAAGAATGGGAGAGAAGGTCAACCGACTGATGGAAAAAAAAAAACAAAGAAAGAAAGGGGTTACAGTGTTTTAGCAGATCTGTGTTCCATAACATTGATTTTACTTTAATGGCCAAAATATGGTGGGATAAATTATTTGTGATGTGCTAACTTAGCGGGGAAGGAAATGCAGCATGTAATGAATATTAGTGGCAGCACTTTTATTCTTAGACCTCTTCATAAGCAGGTCAGTGGCACAAGGCAATGGGGAGTGGCTGCACCACTCATTTATTAAAAAAGTTTGTACATCCATATATCAGACATGTCTTTGTTTTCTACCCATCTTTTATCCAAACAAATGATTTAGTGCAAATTACCTCTCATCTGTTCTTCTTGTTTTGTTTTTTTCTTTACAAAAAAAAAAATAAAATAAAAACAAAGCTTCAAAAACGAGAACGGACATGCAGGGCATACATGAAGGTACTGAAGCAATGCTTCTGCCCACTCTGCTTGCTGCTGTTCCCTCTGTCCCCATACTTGCTGTATGTGTCCCAGCCCAAGTCCAGCAGCATGCACCTACTGCACTTTCATGTACCCCACTCCCCCCTCCTCCTCCTTGTGCTTGCTGCTTTTCTGAGTCACTGCTTGACACGCAGCCGCAGTTGTACTCAAAGTGTGCTCCGAGACAAGGAGAAGACATCTCCAGTTGCTGGAACAGCGCTTCTTATGAATTTATTTTATTTATATTATTTTGAATGTATTGCTGTGTCGCTCTCACCTCTCTGCATTGATCACTATGATGGTTTTTGTCATTCATTCTTCACTTCCTCCTGTATGTTTATTGCGTTTGCTGAGGGGCGCACGCCCGGATGCATAACACCACAACTCAAAGAGATACTTTGTACTTTCATGCCTTTCATTTTTTTCATTTGATGGAGGTTTCACCGCCTTTTTTTTTTGTTTGTTTTCTGAGAGCTCTTGTAAAAATGTTCCCTTGTTTAGATGTGATTCATTATTGTTGTTTTCTATCAAGTGCCAACACCTGACCCTTTCACTGCATGCAAAGTATAAATGGTGACAGTTATTTTTTTACAAGGACACAGATTTATCTGCAGCTCCATTTGTTTATTAGAGGTTATAAGTCAAATATTATATTAACCTTTTTTTTTCTTTATCAACATCTAAACATTGAAGTATTTTGTCCTCCCATATCCCTCATGCATTAGGAACAACCTGTCCTCAACGACCCGCCCATCCAAATCTTTCCTTTGGGAGAGCATTAAAATAGATCAAGCTAATTAGGCAGCCAACAGAAATGCACACTTGAGTGAAGCGGCGGAGGGACAACAACTGAACGTAGCAAATACCACAATCCACCCATTTAACATCGTCGTTCATGTCACAACACCTAAATTTGAGTTGAGGGATGGTGACACTGTTAGAAAAGACTTAACGTTGCAAATTTCAACATTTATTGAACTAATGAACCAGGAGAAGATCTGGAACAGAGAATGTTGAGGCAGCAGTATCTGACATCTGCCATACCTGACACAACATCACATTAATTACCCCGCCCTCCTTCCACCAGACGTCACTGGCATCGATTGCGCGATTAAATGCATTGATTTGATTATTTCCTGAATTTACCCCGGATTGTCTGGATGACCCAGTCTAAATTTGTTCTCAGTCTCCTCTGAGCTTTCCAGTGATTTGGCACTGGACACAGACTCACAACTGCATATCACTCAAATATCCTTGACCTTTTTACGTCCTCTTGGAGAGTTACTTAATGACTGGTTGTACTTTTGTATACCGAGCTTTGCAATTATAGAATTTTAATTGAGAGCAGCCTCTGTTACTTTCATCAGACAATCTCTTAATATCCTGTTATCAGACAGGCCTGATTGGCTCAATATACTGCGATCCAAAGTGTCTGACTTGATGCAATGTCCTTGAAACAGAAACTGAATCCCTGCCATCAGTCATGTGCCCGTGCGTCTCTTTTAGCAGTTTGTCCATAAGGGCAAATGCAACTTCAAAGAAATTGTCTTTTAATTCAGTAAATGTCTGTTTTCAGAACTTGGCCACGTAGAAATATTTGTTTTTAAGAATTGATTTATGAAAGCTTTTACATTTTATCATGTTACAACCACAAGTGTCAGTTTCTTTTATTGCGACTTATTGATAGCTATGAAGTGAAAAGTCACTCATGTATTAAAAAAGTTATGCATTTGTAATCATTCCCTCCTCAGCCAGTACTTTGTCCAGCCACCTTTTGGGGTGTATCTCTACCGACTTGCATGTTGAAAAACAGATTTTTTTAACTTATTATTCTTTTTCAACATTTGTATTTTCAAATTAGACTAAAAATATTAGAAAGTTGGATATTCTAGTCCACAGCCTCTCTCAACTGAATTTAGTTATGGAGTTTGACTAGGCCATTTTAAAACAAGAATATCATCCCCACAACATAAAACTGGCACTACAAACTTTCAGCATGAATGTGTTTCTCTTTTTACTACTGAGCTGTGGATATCTGAGATAATATGAATACAAATATATGCCAAACTTTAAAAAAAATATATAGTTTATCAAGTATGTTCAAAACAACTAATTATCAGCTGGCCCTGGGTCAGTGACAGTTTTGCTTGGAAAATAGTGACTTCCAAGTGAATTCAGGATTCAGAGGTCAGTGATCAAGGTCCTGAAAGATCTGGACAAATTTTGACACTCTGTTGCTCACAAATTGTGATGAAATACATCCAAGTTTGTGCAAAAAAAAAAAAAAAAAACACAGAAAGGCTCAGGAGATATGAATATGTTTTATTTTAATTCCTTAAAATATGATTTGTCATCACCCTCATTCATTTCAGTGTTTGCATGTTGATATTTCCCAAACAAAGTAAGTTGTTTTATTTTTTTTGTTTTTGTTTGAGACCTTTATCTTTGTAATCTGTTTTACCCGGTTTGACGCAGGCCATGGTGGACACGGTGGACAACCTTTTGCGACCAGAGGCCCTAAAGTCATGGCGCGACATGAACAGCACAGAGCAAACTCATGCCGCCACCATGTTACTGGACACTCTGGAAGAGGGTGCCTTTGTCCTCGCTGACAACCTCATGGAGCCTGCAATTGTCAAGGTTCCTGCAGACAATATAAGTAAGTGAAAAAGAGATGCCTTTGCGATCAGTGCAATCTCAGTTAATTTGATTATGTTCTGTTCATTACAAGAGTCACTCCTGACATAGGGAAACAAAGCAGCCTCGTAAAAAAAGAACTTTGTTTTCATAATAAGCCTTGAAGCCCCTGGGGGAACAGGAAAAAAAGTGCATATTAAGTTTAACGAGTCGCTTACTGACAAAGTGATGAATATCAGACAATTAAATAGACTGGATTCTCTGATTGCGCACACTTACTTTATAAATGTATGTGTCTAGACCTTGTAACTCTATACATTAATGTGAGCATTAGCCTGCTGCGGAGTCAGAAAAATTACATTGTTTATCCACAGGCTCCTCTTCCTTCCCTCATTTTCTTCAATTGTTACACCATCAAGTGGAAGGTTTCTCTTCCTCAGAGCTGTTTTATTCATATGAACTGGAGGCTTGGGGGGACAAAACTATTCCTTTATGATTGACATTTTTATTGCATCGCTCACTCTCGCCAAGATTTAGTGTTCACATGACAAATTCATGTGTCCTTTGCTCTGCATACTGTAACGGTTTGTGTAAGAATGTCTGTTAAAAAAATTTAAAA
This sequence comes from Poecilia formosa, assembly GCF_000485575.1. Lineage (NCBI taxonomy): Eukaryota > Metazoa > Chordata > Actinopteri > Cyprinodontiformes > Poeciliidae > Poecilia > Poecilia formosa. Next base: position 4,359,484 of record NW_006799949.1, read on the forward strand.
AAGCCCTGGTATTAATGTTTTTTTCTCTTTTTTTCCTGTTCCTTTGGAATCCGAGTCAAAGAGTCTTGAATGACTGATATCCTTTTCCCTGCTGTTTCTTAATTTTTCTCTTGTAACCAATCCCTCTCCAATCTCTGTGTCCGGCAGTCTTGGATGTGTATGTGCTCAGCACAGACGGCCAAGTCCAGGACTTTAAATTTCCACAGTCCAGCAAGAGTGGGATCTCAATCCAGCTGTCTGCCAACACCGTCAAGCTCAATAGTCGAAATGGTGAGCCTTACAAAGAGAGTGATTTGGAGGAAATTGAATCTGTTCCATTAATATGCAGCATTGCATGTTTCCATGAGAACATGAAGAAACATGCTGCGGCATTAAAAGAAAAAAAAAAATATCTGAGCTCTCTGATTTCAACCACAAATATAGTAAATCTCAAAATGATTCATACTTGTTGACATTTTTGTACATGTTGTCACAATACAACAGACTGAACAAAGTCAAAATACTCCAGAGTAGAAAGGACAATGTTGCCTGGTTGTTAAAGAAAAATAAAGACTAATTTAGACATTTGCCATGCATTTGTTTTCACTTCCCTTTGCTCTGATAATAAAATGAGAAGCCAGACAAGGCGAGTGTTAACGAGAGAAGCAGGCTAAAAGCCCATTGTAACTATGGAGGAGCTGCGGAGATCCACAGCTCAGGAATTTTCCAACAGGATAGCTATGGACAAGTAGCAAAAAGAACATCATCTATTGAAAGAAAGCTATAAGAAGTCCAATAGACAATTTCTCACAATCCATGCAATTTACAGCATGTGGAAGAAGATGCTCTGCTCATCTACTACAGGGACAGATTTTTTTTTTTTCCTACCTTCAGTACATGCGTCACCGAAAGCTAACAAATCAAATCACCCTAAACAGGACAATCGCTGAAGGAAACTTTGTCAGATGCTCCAAAAGATTTGACAATTTGATAGTTTCATCTTCCAGCAGAATAACACTAATCCTACCACCAAAGCTGCCATTGAAACTGAAGTAAAATGTGGAAAGAAAGCTATAAGATTTTCTGTTTGCAGTTTAACATAAGCCCAGTAATGGAAATAACCAAAACTCTGAGTGTTTTGCCTTCTTGCAGAAAACAATGGTACTGGCAGCATCATGTTAAGAGGAGGCTTTTTTTCAGGAGGGGTGCTGGAAAGATGGCTGAACTTTATTAAATGGAGGAAAAGCTGTTAGAAGGTGTAAGAAACTATAGTAAATGCTCGCTTACGTACCTTAGCTTATAGCCGGAGCATAGCGAAGTGCTGACTTAGTCTGCAGCGGGACTTAAAAATTGATATTAAGATACTATTCAGTAAATCTGACTGGGCTTGCCCGTTTTGCGAAGATGAATAGGTAAATATTTAAATCAATATGTCGATTTCTTTTTATTAAGCACATTTGCACTACTTTGAGTTGGTCTGTCCCAGAAAAATATCAATAATACGTCCTACTTATTGTAACTTAAAGAAATTTGAAAACTCTTTCAAAGGGATGTGAATACATTTGTAAGAAGCTGTGCGTTTACCTGTCGTTTTTATCCTAGTGATTTGATTGTTTTGTTCAAAACTTTACATTTATTTTCACTAGTATTAACCTAGGTGTTTAAATTTAATGTTTGGAATTGTTGCATCTCCATATTTTATCGCTCCTGTTTTATGTCTAAGATCATTCATTGAATTGTCGTGGCTTTTCTTTTCTTTTTTTTTTTTTTTTTTTTTTTTTTTTTTTTTTTTGTTATTTCACTCTGCAGGAGTTGCCAAGCTAGTTTTTGTGCTGTACAAAAACCTGAGCCAATTCCTCGGCACAGAAAATGCCACCATCAAGATGGCAAACGAGGCCTACGGTCGCAACGTGACGGTGGCTGTCAATTCTGACATCATCGCTGCTTCGATCAACAAAGAGTCCAGCCGGGTGTTTATTAATGACCCCGTCATTTTCACCTTGCAGCACATTGACGTGAGTCTCTTTGTAGAAATGAATGAAGGGTCAAATGAAAAAACAGCCAGCAGACGGAGATCTGCAATTTGAATTGTAAATGTCTGACTAGGTCAGTCGGCAGTTTATTTAAGTCACTGAACATCAAATTAAAGGAGTCTTTAGAACCTAAGTGAATTCTTAATGAAAACTAATTCTTTAATCAACATTGGGATATAAATGATACCCATTTTCTTTTATAGAGGGGGAAATTAACTCCTAGATTAGCCCTACAATCTAGGATGAAATTACTGGAGCACCAATTATCTTTTGTCTTTTAAAGTTGTCACTAGAGTTCCCAGAGGGCCATGCGTGACTCTATTCTTTATCAGAGAAATTGTGCAATTCTAAAGACTTGCCGTCAAACAATTATGCCTCGCTGTTATTAAGGCCTCATATACTCAACCATGCTTGGGTAGATTTGGCAAGCATGTGCCAAATGAGACACAACATATGAATTGCTTCATAAGAGCTGTGAAGAGAAAAAAAAAAAAAAAAAAGAAATCCTCATCCATATCGGTGGAGAAAAATGCTTTGTATGAGCAGGGGGTAAATGGCCTCCGTGTTCTACATGTGCTTCAATTTGAGGAAGTCAATTATTTGGACACTTAACCATATCTCTTGTTATCTGCAGATGGAGCACTACTTCAACTCCAATTGCTCCTTCTGGAATTACTCTGAGAGGAGCATGATGGGCTACTGGTCCACCCAAGGCTGCAAACTTCTGGACTCCAATAAAACGCACACCACCTGCGCATGCAGCCATCTCACCAACTTTGCCATTCTTATGGCGCATCGAGAAATTTCAGTATGTTTTATTTATTTGTCTAACTTAGTGGTTTCCATGTATTGTATGCTGTGTACCACCTCTATTAAATATGGGTTATTTGTTTAGTAAGATTGACATGAAAATACAGTATTAAGGGCTCTTTTTAAATATTCAGAAAAACAGTTCTATTTCCTTAGCTCCTTGTAGAGAAAAATGTTTGTTCATTGCGCGAGGCTTGCTGGCTTTTCCTGTGTAGAAGCTGACAGGGTGAGAACATTTCTGAGCTTTAAGTACTTTGAACATCATTACATACAACATAAACTCCCATCCCAAAAGATAGGAGTTTATGCTCTCATCAAAAATGTTAGTTCAACAGCAAAAATGTTGAACTGAATCAGCATTTTTGATGTGACCTCTTGTTTTTTGAGCACAAAGCAAATCAAGTCTTTGCTCCAGTAAATTGGTGATAAGCAATCAGATTCTTGACTTCAAGAGATAACTCTTGAAACACCCTCACTCTAAATAAAAACAGTAGTTGATAGTGTCACACAAAGCAAAGACAATGACAGTCTTGACTTCTAACAGCTTATTTCCACTTCACACACACATAAAAAAAAGTTCTTTGTCTTATTTCTTTTGCTTGATCTTTGTTCAATAGAAACATCTTTTGTGCAGCTGTAACAGCCATGAGCTGTACTGGTTCGTTCACTGTCACCACTGTTGCTTAGTTTTTGGTACAAATTGTGACTATTGGCTGTCGTAAAAGTTGCTTGAATCCATTAAATGATCTAATGCCCTAATTTGCATAAATGTCCCTCTGCATGTAATTGGACTGGACACTGTAGGGGATAATAAAAGTGCTTTGAAAGTTACAATAACTGGGTAAAAAAAAAAAAAAAAAAAATACCCAAAATGTGTTTAGAAAAGAGTTGCTTGAGGGATCTGAAAATTCCTAAAGTCTAGTGAGTTATTGTTAAGTTACCAAAAGTAGTTTTACTAGGGCTTCTCTGTTAATTCTCCACTAGGTTTCATTCATGGGAATAGTAAACCAGATGTACTTACAAGCTAATCCTTGAGATTTTGTGGTATCAATTGCAATAAATATAAAAATAACAATTAAAAGCATTTTAGTATTATTTGTGTTTTTGGCAGTACATCTGTGATAGCCAGACGGATGTATTGTCTTCCTGTGGCAATGCATCTCACAAACATAAATACTGTTCTTTAAAAACAGTGATTATCAAATGTGCTACTTCACTGCAGCAGTTATATTGTGAGTTGCAATTGCACTTCTAGACAAAACATAATTACTTTCTGTCATAGAAATCTATTTATGTTTATTAAAGAGGTGACATTATGTATTTCCCAGGCAAATAGTGCCATCTCATAGCACATAGTCAAGTAACTACATTTTATCTATATCTCTTTAAGAAGGTCTGGCTCTTTCAGGGACTGTCCATCGATTTTACATAATACCTCTCCCCCCCGCCCAGACTTCCTCCTCTCCATTTAAGGCTCTTATTGGAAAAAAAATGGTTAAACAATAAAAGTTGGTATCTTAACAATACAGTCAGTTTTTCCGGTTTGCAAATATCAATTAGAGTTTCTCATTCATCACAATAAATCACAATTCGTGTCATGCTTTCTGATGACAAGAAATGACACAATAATTTCTTCTTCCCGGTGGTCAGGATCATGATGCAACTAAGTGGGTGATTTTGCAAAATTTATAAAAACGTGTTTTGTAGTTTGTGTAACTTGGCCATTGCCTGCCTACACAACTCGGCTCGATTCTCCCTTCAGCTCTCCGTCTGGGATTTCTCCCTTTGCGTTTGATTTCTCCAGTTGAATTTCAACCCAACAAGTCGGCCGACAGAAAGAGGAGGTGTGAATGATGGCATGGATTTTCTGAGCTGTTTTAGAATTGTAGTCTGGCTATGTAGGGTTGAGCGAAGCCATTCAGTCTTTGTTGGCCACGCTTCCAATTTTGAGCAATTAAAGTCGGAGGAATCTTTACAACATTTTATTGCTGGTAAAGATGTTGTGGCTCTACTCCCCAAAGGGCTGTTTCCAATGCACACAATTTTCGGTAAACTGAGACAGAGACCACGCCTCCAGCAAGTAATCGTTTCTCAGTAGCCGAGGGTCCAGACTCTGTGTACGAAGCAAAGAATAGAACAAGGGGCTGGTTTTACCAGTTTATGCTTCATCTTTTCTTTCTGAGTACCGTTTATGGGAATCCAATTTCCACTTCCAGTAATCATACCACAATTTGAGAGCCATGGCTCTATCTAACTTATTTAGTTTTCATTTGATGACCTGTAGTTTTTTAAGAAATATTCGTAGCTAACCATCTTTGTTTCAGATCTCATAAGATGGCATATTTCAGTCCGTAGAGGCTTTTAAGCTGTGAGAAAAGACATTACATTAGATTCCTGGAAAAGGAAAAATTGAATTTTAAATGTGTTTATGCATTATTTACTTTGAAAAGGCAAAACAAATTAAAATGGAATGAAGGAAGCATAAATTAAAGCAAAAGAAGAGGATTATTTGTTTTAATGAAGATGTGTATCTAAATTCATTCCCCACTCAGTTTTATCCTGGGACCTTATTGGAAGTTTGCTTTGTCGAGGGATGGGAGCTTTTATATGTGTTTTCTAATAGTCTCACTGGCACTTACATTCACTTAATGTTGAATCGCTCTTATGTTCTGGGTAAAATAGCTGGGTTTTCTGTAACTAATCTATTATTGAATCTAAAAGGCAGTTCAGGACTTTTTGCTAAATTCTTCATAATTTAACACACCATAGGCTGCCTTCACCGGTTCTGGACAAAAAAGGGCCTTAGTTTTCCTCTTTCTCAACAAACATAAAAAGTACTTATTAAAAACATCTGAAAATCTAAAATGTTTTTGTTTTATTTCCAGGGCAGCGTTCGAGATCACCACGAGCTGCTGCTCACCGTCATCACTCGGGTCGGCATAGTGGTGTCCCTCGTCTGCCTGACTATCTGCATCTTCACCTTCTGCTTTTTCCGGGGCCTGCAGAGCGATCGCAACACCATCCACAAGAATCTGTGCATTAATCTCTTCATTGCAGAGTTAATATTCCTAATTGGTATCGATATGACAGAACCCAGGGTAAGCAGGAATGACCCTATTGATTTGGTTTTGACTTATTACTTCTCATTTAATCTCCTCTCATTCCTCAAGACAAAGGACATTTATTTCAACAGGATTTTTAGCTTTTGCTATATCAAACCTAATCCACTTGTCTCTGACATGACAGGTCTTTTTTTTTTTTTTTGCCCTCTTTCACTTAAAGCCCTTGCGCCTGCCATGCCTAAGCCATAATACGTTTCTTTTTTTCATCACATGTTTCCTTCAGTCTCCACAAATACAAAAAACATTTTCAGCATATACAGCAAGGAATCAAAAGCTTTCATTGCTGAGCAGTATGTGAAAATCTTCTAAGTCTAACCTCACAATATGCATGGCATTTTAATTTCTGCTGTGCTGATGGAAAAGTGGAGCTGTGCATTTGGTGAATGAATATTCATTAGGGTTTTTCATCAGTCTCACTGATTTACGTTTTGCTGAGTGAGAGTAGCAGAAATGGTAAATGCCATGTTTTCCTTGTGTGCTAAAATATAGGCCTTTTTGATATACAGTCCTGAATAAAGAGCTTCTGGCAGTTCTACAAGCTATACTCTTATGAAGGTTTTACTTACAGGCATGAAAAGTGTATATCTCCTGAGAGATTTATTTCATTTGTTTGTTTCATCACATCTAATTGTTTCAGAATTTCAAAAGCAATATAAGACACAAAAAAATGCCCAAGTACACCAATTTTCAAATGTTAATTTAGCTTAAGGGTAAAATGCTATCCAAACCAACCTGTCCCTTGGAGGAAAATACGACTTAATTATTTTTAGATTTGCCACGTTTTTTGTTTCATTTTCATTGGCCAGGACTCCATTGAAAAAGAGGTTTTTAATCTGAATGGGGTTTTTTCATCCTGCTAAACTAAAGATTAAATAAAAATTAGTTAATCCAAGGCAAAAAATACTACTAGGCTTGTGAATGAAGAAAGAAAGTACAATTTGTCTCAAATTAGGAAGCAAGACAGATGTTCTCAAAAAGCAACACATTTTTCAATAAAATAAATTTGAATACAGATGGAAAGTAAAGTCACTGACAGTCCATCAGTCTGAAAAGTAATTTCTAAACCCGTTGGAGTCCAGTGAACCACATGTGAGAAACCATGATGCTGCTCATTAGAATTGGTGGATCTTCCAAAATTCCTCCAAAAAATTAATTGAGGACTCATCCAAAAATTCACAAAAGAAACCAGAGCAACAACTACAGGACTGAGATTTCCCTTTTTTTGGTTATGGTTAATGTTCAAGGAGAATGGGTAGAAACTGCATCAATAAAAGAGCTTCAAAGTGAAAACAACTGCAGACCAAAACTCACACAAAAAGTTCTCATTTTTGGTAAAAAAAAAAAAAAAAAAAATTACATAAAAAACCTTTTGCTAAGATATTCTGTGGACCTGTGAGGCAACAGTTTAATGTTTTGGAAGGTCATAGCACAACATAGTAGCACATATTACAGAACAAATATGGTGGTGGTAGTGAGATGCTCTGTGACTACATTGCTTAAAAGGTCTATTTAAATACTGGGACACTTGCAATTGATAGAACTATAAATTTCTCTGTTTACTTATTTAAAAATTCCAAAGGAGAATGTCCTGGCATCAATGTGTGGCCTAAAGCAAAACTGAGCTATACAACAAGACAGTGAACTGAAGCACACTTGCAAATTCCAATGACTGTAAAAAAATAAAAATAAATCAGTAATAAAGGGTATGCTGTTGCATTGTCAAAGCTGAATTGTAAATCTCACTAAAACGCTGTGGAATGACTAGAAATTACAGCAAATTTTGCCAACATGAGTGGGCCAAAAATCCCTCCACGGAGATGTAAGAAACGTATTGCCGGAAATACAAACAGTCGACGACAATTGTTTGTGCCATGGGGGGCACAACCAGTTATTACTAATTCTAATATTGTTTGGCTATTGCTTTTTCACACAGGCAAAACAATAAATCTGTAATAAAAAGACATTATCATTTAAGAACTGTGATTATCGTTGTTTAATGGTCTAAAACATCTAAGTGTGATATACAAGAACAACAAGAAATCCTTAAGAGAGAAAAGACCACCGTATTGTCTGTGTCTGACATTAATTTATTTTCTGAATCTGTAATTATGCTCTCAGATTGGATGTGCCATCATTGCTGGAATCCTCCATTTCTTCTTCCTGGCTTCCTTCTCCTGGATGTGTCTGGAGGGAGTACAGCTATACCTCATGCTCGTCGAGGTCTTTGAGAGCGAATACTCTCGAAAAAAGTACTACTATGTGTCGGGGTACCTCTTCCCGGCAATCGTGGTCGGCGTCTCGGCAGCCATCGACTACGGCAGCTACGGGACCCACAAAGCGTAAGTGCAGCTGTCTGACACACATTCTGTGAACAGCAAAGCTGACATGCAGGATGCTACGCTGCGTAGAGTCTACCTGCTGTGTCTGTGTGAGGCAGATTTTGAAAAGAAATCAACTCATCATCTCTTGCCAGCACCTTATGCGTTGCCCCTGGAGACTACACCGAAACATTCAAGCTTCTTTTTTGCCAGGGATGGGCAGCTGTTCAATTTTTCATGTCATTTGAAAGTGGCTGACAGACCCAACACTGTGGTTTCACCAGAGGGTGCAGCTACATTAATGCCTCTCTGCTCAAAGACCCTCCTGTGACCTCTTGTTTGTAAATGCTCTCTTAAAGAGAAGAGCATTGTGCAGAAGCCTTTTACGTAGATTAATGACCATATCACAGCTAAGACTCGTTGCTGCTAAAGACTACTTGGGGTCTTTTCTCTGTTTTGTGTAAATGTAATCACGTTCAATGCACAAGGAGCTCTTAAAAGTGCCTAATAAAAAGTCTACATGATAAATATTCCCAGCATTATATTTTATGCAAAAAAAAACAAAAAAAACATATGTGCTGTATGATTAATTGCATGTTTCTTTGTCACAGGTGTTGGCTGAGTGTAGACAATCATTTCATATGGAGCTTTATAGGACCAGTCACCTTCATCATCATGGTAAGCTGTTTTATTTTACGTACACTTCCAGAGTGCTGAAGCGAGTGAGAGCAAGTGAGATGAAAGAGATGCAAGGAGGAGATAAAGGAAGTGGGACGGTCAAAGTGAGATGAAAAGTCGGCAGGATTTGTTTTTCTTCACCTTGTTTCCTCAGAGATGACAGGTTAATTCTGCAACAAAGACGCATTTTTGAAGGATCCAAACCCCTTTGTGCCTCTTGGTCCCTGACAGGAATCAGGACTTTATAAAGTACTTCAATCAAAATGTGCACACATTTTAGAGCTGCATCATCTAGGAGCTTTCGATTTATCCTTTACAGTGGTTTGTGAAAGGGTATATATTCCCGTGACTGTTTTAACATATTGGTCACAATACATGAATAAAAAATGACAGACAAATGTGGCTTACAAATATATGCAGAACCCTTTCCTGTCATACCCTTAAAATAAAATCCAAATGGAGAATCTTCAGATATGTTTGATTTGAGACAATAAAACATGTTTAGAAAACATACAGTGGTAGTTTTTGATATGGGCTATACGGACAGTTGCCCAGGGCAGCATCTCAAAGCGGTGGGGCACCAAAGAACTAGAAAATAAATTAGGTCTTATCTGTCAGTTGCCTCCTGAACAAGTTTGCTACTGTTTGTATGCATGTGTAAAGGAGTAAGTTTCTATTAGTTGCTGTTGAGTACTAGGAGACTACACTTTCTGATTTCTGCTGCAAAAAAATAAAAAATAAAAAAAATAATAATAAAAA
>NW_006799949.1:4369377-4434393 GCF_000485575.1 Poecilia formosa
GTATATATGTATATATGTATATATATATAATATGAAATTCCATCTGTTTCTGTTATTCTTCTCCTCCTCTGCACAGGAAGGGCCAAAAGTCCTTTATTGGTTTGTTTGCTTTTTGTAAATACCGGATGGTACTGTAAGTGAGGGTAGGAGAGAGAGAAAAAGCAAAAGCACCTCTCTGTTTGGTCAAGGACCGTCAAGGGTGAAGGACATATAGCATTTCCTATTGACATATGTCCCATAAAAGGCATGCAATTATTTACTGGTCATGACATTATTATCTCCTGCTCCATCAGAGAGGCTCAGAAGAATGAGACCTCAGGGAGTCTGACTTCCTTGCACAAAGTGAAAAAAGAAAATAGCTTGTGGTATCCCTCACATATGCTGTACACTCGCACCCTCGCTTCTCGAAGCGTTGCTTTGCCCTTGTGCGAACCGAGGGAGAAGGAATTTCTGCAAGCTCGCCTCGTGTTCGGGCAGGGTGGTATTTGTTCAGCGCCGTCTTCATCATATATCCCAATGGTTGGTACAGTATCTACAGATGCAGTGACCTGTGCTGAACACAGAGCTGACACTGAAAATATACTAGAGAGATGGGGGCAGCTGTGTCAAATTCCAGTGAGTGTCTGCGCACTGTCGGATCTCTGCTCAGAGCCTTAAACGCAAAGCTACAGTACAGCTCTTTGTGTGCAGTGTCGGAATGAATAAGAGACAATTCTACTAACCGGACTGCATTTTACGGTTGCTGTAAAATTGCTTCTCAATGTGGGATGAGGTGGTGCGCTGAAGACCCAGTGAAGAGCTGCGCTGGATTAAAATCTCTTTCAGCAAATGCTGAAATGCCTCTTTTTGTTTTTCTTTTCACATCTGTATTTTCCTTTCTCTCTGCAGCCACTTTGAACGTGTGAGCTTATAATTGAAGAAAAGCTAACATTGTATTAAAGCAAACACAATTCTTCCTGCCTCAGCAAATGCTCCGTCAGCCACACAGGAATATGTTTCCTCTCCTTAAATTGGGCCCTCATTGTTTTCAAATTGGCTGTTTCTCTCATAATAATTTGCATGACAAATATGTCTGCGGAGGAAATGATGATCAGGATCCCAGTGGTGATGACCGGAGAGATGGAATCATGACCCTGTGAGGAGCTAATGTATTGCTGCAGAGCCTACGTGTGACAGGGATGAGGTTGTGTTGCACTGGCTTGGGCTTAGTGTGCTGCTCTATGCAACAATTGTCTGAAAAAGACAAAGCACTGTGGAAAGGGGCATCTCTGGGGAGCACGCAGGAGCAAGGTTTGTCTGCATCATCCGTGACCCTGGTTTCTCTACAAATTGGCTTTGTCCTTGTCAATGAGAGAGAGGGAAGAGCAAAGGAGAAAACAGTGCGCTTTCTGCTTATGTGAGGAGCCAAAATGCAGCCAACACCATGTTTAAGCAAGTAATGAGGACGATTTATGTTTTTCCTTGAGTTTCACCAACCAGAATTTTCCAGCCGATTTACTGTCTTTGGTTTTCATAAAGCTTTGACCAGCCAATGCAATCTGATTCCAAATTCTTTTTTAAAAACTGTGAAGCAAGAAGATAAGATATAAGAACAGCGTTCAGAATATTTTTTCAAGCCTTCTTTCGGTGAATGGCTGTTAGTTATTTTATTTTATTTTTATTCAAAGCGGAATTAATGTGATGAGAAGTTTGTAAGAGATTATTCAATTTTTTTTAAAAAAAGGGTCAATTTTTTTTAAAAAAAGGGTTTTGCTAATATTTAAAGCAAAGATAAAATTAAACTTGTCATCTTATGCTGTCTTTGGCTTCTTATTTTTGCACTTAGTGACATTGATGTGTGAGTATTATTGAAACATCTGTCCAGTTTTAGGGTGTTTTGGCACCTGATAGTCCAGTAGACTCAGTTCGATTGGTGTCCAAAATTGCACCATTTGTTTTCAGCAGGTGTGGTTTGCTTTCACACTGCAGTGTCAAATGGTCCAAACATCTTTCTAACCCCCAATAAAAACTGAGTGGGGTCACATTTTAGCAGTTCTAGGATTTCTCTTTCGTCTTTGACAAAAGACCACGAGCAGTTTCTCCCGCTGTTGCTAGAGTCCTGCGTTTGTTTTGGTTATTTTTAACCAGAATGCCCTGTGCCATTCTCCACTTCTTACTTTTGAACCGGTATTGGGTCCGCTGGCATCGGACATCAATCTTCAGGGTACAACTGACAGATAAGACATAATCCACGTATGCATTCGAGACACGCCAGGATTCATACACTTCTGTGCTTCCTTTGACTTCACTCAGTAACATCATCCACTTTTAAGTGTGTGTTTTTTGTATTTTTTGTTTTTGTTTTTGTTTTTTTTCAGTATGATCTGGTAGCGCAAATTAACGGTTCATTCACAGATCAGAAACAGATCACACTTTTGACTTTTGGACTGGATGGTTCTTGCCTGGATCTCCAGGTTTTTTTTTGTTTGTTTGTTTCCCTTGAAACAGCTCTGAAACGGTCTGTAAACAGAAGGCATGAAGCAGGCAGTTAGATCAGTGTTTTTAAGCAGAGGTCGCCCCTCTCTTGGCACAGAAGGTATTAGCTCCATGAAAGGGGGAACATGGAAGTAATGAGTGCTGGGGGGAGCCATTTGCATGCTTGAGATAACTTCAACGCAAGGCCTTTTGGATCATGACACGTCGCGAGCAGTTCTTGTCATCTGGACAGCTCCATCTGCACCTTTAATATTTTATCCCCCTGCAGTTCATTTGGAGTTCAGGGTGTACACACACAGTCCACTTCAGTAAAAAAAAAAAGAAAAAAAAAAGCTCTCTCCCCCATTCCCAGTGAGGCGAGGTGCTTCTGCATGGCTTGCAGTGATGATTCAGAAAGGGAGTGAAGGATGGAGGCAAGGCGGCTTCGCTCTAGCAAGAGGGATCCCCCCGGGAAAGGCTGCGAATGCATGTCGGTGGGGGTGGGAACATGTGCCATGCTGCTGGGTTACTTTAAAGTACTGTGTCCCTCTCCTCTGTCTCATTGGATCCATGTCACCACTCCATGTGTGAAAGGGTTTTTCAAAAGTCCTCCCCCACCTGTTCCTCCCCACCCCCGCTGTCTTACTCATGCAGACGGCTGGCAGAAATAATGGCTGAGAGCTGCGAAACAAAAACATAGCTATGATATAAAAGTCAGGTCTTGATTTCCCCCCTCCCTATTTCTCTCGTTCTCTTTTCTTTTTTCATCCCTTTCTTGCCATCCTTTTCTTTGAGAGTCTGGCTTTTATTGTGTGCGGCTCTGTGAGTTGATTGCATGTGGAGGGGGTGATGTATTGATCACAGGCAGCCTTTTGATAGCAGTGTGCACCAGAACACTCAGAAATTTCTGCTCAAGAGCAAATGGCTGTGGTCCGAGTCCGGCTCACAAAGGTCCCTCGCATTGGCAATTCATCCACATTTTTTTTTCTCTTTCTGGCATTCTAAAAATAACATGTTGATGCTGAAACGCACCATTTGCGAGGCTCCCCTGGATAAAAGCTTTTGTCGCCACAAATGTATTTATTTTGTGTGTTTCGCTTTCTTTTTAATAGCTGTATTTGTTTGAACCATTGACATGCTCTTGGGCACACCTCTTGTTTTTCTTTTTTTCTTCTTCTTCCTCAGACATTTCTTGACATTATTTATACATGACTGGCTTGCAGTGTGAACACAGTTTGGTACATCTGCTATGAGTGCTTGTACCTGCTGTGTCGAGGACTTGTTTGCCCCAGAATAAATGATTTTGAAGTAAATTATTTGGAGGAGCCCCTTGCTGGACTATCCATCCTTTGTGTCTCTAAATCACACTATTGATTTTTTTAAGGTACCAAATAAATGTGCTCAGAAACGCGGCTCATAGTATCCTTGTCTGAGCCTGATATGTGCTCCCTCCTCCCACAAGATTTAATGCGTTAAAACAGGCGAGCTCCTTTTCTCCTTACCTCTTTCTTTTTATTTTTTTTTCATCTGAACACACAAGAGAATTGAACAAAATATACCATGTTCCCCCAAGCCTTTTGTTGCTGCTTATACCTCATAATATTTCACTATGTGCATAAAATGATATGTGGTTGTTTTGTACAACAAGAGCCTCTCTTATTTCTCCTGCTACTTCTCATCCCCTTCTGACATTGCAAGACTGCTGCCGTGTGACTGGTGCTGTTTTTTTCTCTTTTCTTTTTTTTTCCACATTGATGGATTTTAATGTATTTTCATGCTCTCATTGATATAGAATGACACTAAATTTGGCGCCAGTCGGCCCGTCTGAGACTAGCAAGAGTGATAGATGTTTATTGGATTAGTCTGTGGACATTGCAGGGAGTTGAAGGCTCTTTGCTTTTAATACTTATGGACAAATTAACAGTTTTTTTTCTCCTCTGTCTGCCTTATCTTGAGGCATAAATCTTCATGAATTAACGCTGCCATTATTCTGTTTTGACAGCTCAATCTCATCTTCCTGGTAATCACGATGTACAAAATGGTGAAGCACTCTACCACCCTGAAACCAGACTCGAGTCGACTGGAGAACATAAAGTAAGTGAAAATGTCATGTATGCTGAGGAACACACTGTTTCTTTTTTGTATGAATGATGGTAACATGGTTCGCTAGGACGTGGTCTTTTTTTTTTTTATTATTATTATTATTCTAGCTCGACGTTTTCGAAACTTTTAAAGAAAGTTTAGTATTTCTGAAATCAGGTTCCTTTACAAGGTCGTATCCATTAATATTGAGTGTTGTAACAAGACATCAAGCTGACAAGATGAGATATGTGGTTCCTGCTAATAAAACAACATGGTTTTAGCTTCTTTTTTCTTTCTTTTCCTTTCTTTTTTTTTTTTTTTTTTTTTTTTTACTGAGAACCCACATAATTTCTTTCCACAAAACATTGACCCGTCAGTTTTACACAATTTTACACTTCTGATTCCCCTTTAGAGGTCTGGCAACCCATAACGATCTGAGTTATAAGGGTAACATGGGATTGCAGAACAAGTGTGACATAGTGATATATGATACAAAGCAGCCACAGCAACAGCAGCTAAGCCCGCAGGTGCAAAGACACCAGATGATCCTCTAGAGTCTTTCTCATCTGAGAAATACTCTGATCAACAGAACCTGGTGTAGATAATGAAATGCATTTGAATCGCCTCCATGAGGACCACAACACAGAGCTCAGCCAAACATGAGGGGAATAACCCACACCTATTTAATCTGAATTGTTCGATTTTGTTGCGATGTAGGCCACAGTCAACTGGTTCAGTAATCCCACCTGCATGAAAGCACACATGGTCCTGGATCACACTGGGTCGACTTAAGTTATGTGGATCACAAAATCATCTGTGAAGTGAAATGTGTGTGTTGCGTGGTAACTGCAGAACAATGATCTGAAAAGGTTTATATCTGCATCAGAACATCAAGCTTACAGAACATGCCTTTATATCCACAGCTCATCATAGCTTTCATTTACTTCACCATTCTCTGGTGCCAGTTGGATAAGAATTTGCAAGTCTCACTTTACTTTGCCAATAAATGTGGTGCCCAAAAAAATAGCTAAATAGCATCTACTTAAATATTTCTGGTTGTTATGTCTTTACTTGTCAGACACTTGGTCTGAGCGCAAAATTTTTTACATTTTTTGTCCTTGTTTTTCTCTGTGGAACAAAATGTGTGGTATACAATTATTTGTCGTGTGTAAATAATTGCTCAATGGAAACAAAGGGTGATGCAACATGGTAAAAGTTTGCTTTTGTATTGGCCAGTTACAAGCTAGGCATTAGCTTCAATCTCTGGGTCCGACTAATCTGAGTTTATACTAAACAGAGACACCAAGAGTGCAGTCCACTGCCGGTAAGACATTGGCTGCTTGTAACCTTTTTGCAGAGCCTTAGGTTAAAAAAAAAAAAAAAAGTCCTGAGCTCAATGCACCAGCAGAAGGGTAGGATACAGCGGAAATTCTGGAGCATCCCAAATGTTTTTCTTTTCTAATAGATCCGAGCTAAAACTCTCATCGAGAGACAGAGAGAGATAGAGAGAGAGAGAATAAAAACGTCAGACACCACTACCGTTACCTAACCATTTATGTTTCAATCAAGACATATCACCACAATGCTTTGCTTTTGGAAGGAAAAGCTCTTTTTGTTAATACCTTTGTCAATAAAAAAAAACAAAAAAACATTGAATCGTTTGTGCTGCAGAATTGTGGATGGTTTTTATTTGAGGTTATAAGGTCTTGTCGGTTGCTGTAAAAACACCAGTTTACACAATCATATTATTACAGTAAGTGTTCAAGTTGCAACCACTGTTTGTAAGAGTTCTCCATCTATCTATAGCCAGTGGTTGTTTTTTTTTGTTTTTTTTTTTTTTCCCTTCGTTTTTTTTAGCGTAGCAGCAGAGTGGAAAAAACGCAATCAGGGAGAGCAATCATTAAAGGCCGATTTAGACATCTCAGTTTATTTGTGATGGACTACTCCCTTATCAAGCAAACCACAGCAGACCATATTTTCTGAAGCCTGCTTCCTTAAAAATGGCCGTAGATTTTCTCGCTCAATGTTGAAATAGTTTCATTTAAACCTGCGTATGTTGTTTATACTAATTGCTGTTTTCCTTGTGGTCATTTTTTATTTTTGTTTTCTTTGTGTCGGAGTTTTCTCTACGAGTCACTTTAGGACAGTGTCTACTGCATGTTGCATGCAAACACAAAGTTAACGCAGGCCCTGTGCTTTCTTTTCTCCTCTCATCTTCTACCTCTGTCTCCGCTCTGCAACCCACACCAGTAATTATCGCGTTTGTGACGGCTACTATAATACAGATTTGCCTGGGTAAGCTTTTACCGCGCACCTCAAATAATGCTATCCACACACCACCACCCACCCATCAGCAGCATGGATGCAAATTCAGACAGCAGACGATGTGTTCTGACCAATTGCTTTGCTTAAAGATGGAATATTTGGTAATTTAATCAAAACATGCAAATCTTGGCTCTTGTTAGACCCTAATTTGATTGCCTCCCCTGATTTCCCTTGGATCAAAAAGTTGAAAATATCACACTCAAGTGCCAACTAACCCGCGCTGTTCTGTGCTCTGATCTAATTGTGTTTCTCTCTTCCCGCTATCATGCTCTCTAGCTATGAAGATAATAAACACTTTATCAAGTAAGAACATGTTGCCCAGAACTCTCCTCTTCAGCTTACAGTTTATTCTCTCCACTCTTCTTTATTCCCTCTTTCCTTCTCTCTCTCTCCCTCTCTCTCTCTCTCTCTCTGTCTCTCTCTCTGTCCTTCTTTTACTTTGTTTTGCCAGCTCATCTTCTCCCAAACTGCAGCTTTAAAGCCTCTCATCCATCCGTCCTTGTGACTGGTCACTTTCACCGTTTTCATCAATCTGGTGTTGTGGTTGTTGTTGTGTGTTTGACCACTGAACTGTGACAACTTCTGCTGTCTGAAGGCTTCACTGGACCTTTACACACAAACACGGAAAAAAATAAATAAAAAAAAATCCCTCGACTCCTCCACATCTGCCTCTTTCCTCCAGTTCTAAAAAATACACAAGCCAGATTAATATTTAGTGTGTCTCAGCAGCCCTTTGCTTCTTTCAAAGTTATTTTCAAATGTTCTTTGCTCTACTTTGAATTTGCTGCTTGGTATGCTCTAAAGCATTAAAAAAATATATTTACAGAAAAACAGATCAAGGTTTTCCTTCCATCTTCTCTGTCTGTCGGCAGAAACTGCTGATGAGCTTAGGCTGAAATTTTGCGAAGAAGAAAAAAGTGGAAATAAAATTGTCAGGCATGAGGATTGGATTGCGTATGTGTTTTTGCCATCCTGTGTTTCCCCAGTCTCTTGGTTTACAGCCATCTTTCAAGAGCTACCTCCAAGATCAAAATGAGAAAATAAAAATTGCCAGTCGTAACTCATTTAATGAACATCCCTCATGTTAATTCTCTTATTTTTGTTTTGCTGTTTTTTTGGGTTTTTTTTTAGGTCTTGGGTCATGGGAGCTTTCGCCCTGCTGTGCCTGCTCGGTCTCACATGGTCCTTTGGCCTCTTCTTCATCAGCGAGGCCTCCATTGTCATGGCATACCTGTTCACAATATTCAACACCTTCCAAGGAATGTTTATCTTCATTTTCCACTGCCTTCTTCAGAAAAAAGTGAGCGCTTTTGTTGTACTACACTCTAATTTCAGAGATTTGTCCTTCAAGGTGAAAGGCATCTGAATTTTAGCATTCCAGCATTTCTGAAATAGCACCACATGCTGATATAAAGACCAAACACTGTTCGCCTTGATATCGCAGGCTAAGTCATATTTAAAGTCAACAGTCTGTGGAAACACCTGCTTCTTGCTTATGCAGGTCCGCAAAGAGTACAGTAAGTGCTTCCGCCACACATACTGCTGCAGAGGGCTGCCAACCGAGAGCTCGCACGGTTCCACAAAGACTTCCACGACACGGACGAGTGCGCGCTACTCTTCTGGTACACAGGTAGACCAGCAGCTTTACACAGTAAGACTCCTAACGTGCCATGCAATGTTTTCTATGCTGAGCTGCTTATGATGCATGATTTTAAACACTAATATGAGAATTTGCTTAGGAAATTTGCTGTAAGTTTTTGTACATTATATGATCCAGATTGATGTAAAAAAAAAAAAAAATGGATTCAGTTTATTTCAGAACCTAAAGTTTCATTTTGATAAAATATATTGTGTTTTTATATGCTATTTACATATAATTTTTTATATAAAAAAAATCAATTGACTATCCTAATTCTGTTTACATTCTGTACTTAGATTAATACATATTAGATATTAGATTAATAATATAACTCAACATAGTTAATGAGAGGAACTGACCCGTCAACCAAACAATTTTTAGCAAATCATTCTTGATAATTATAGAAGTTGCTGAACCACTTTGCACAAAGAGGACTTCCTCCTCTGTTGTGGGTACATTTCCAAGAAAATTATTATTTTTTGTTGTTGTTGTTTTTAGCTTATTCACTTGTATCTTCAGCATACTTGAACTCAGACTACAAAATCGCTGCGAGAAATAAAAATGGTTAATTCGTAATGTGATCTTGACAGTTCCACAGCAAACACTATGTCTAATAGTTTGAAAAAAGTAATTAGAAATAGAGAAAGTTGAACAGATTGAAAATATGACCCAAACACAATATAAAGATAAAAATCAAACTAAGTAATTATTCCTTACTTAAAATCAACTTTTTTTCTTAAATGCATTTAAGGGTCAAAATGTTTGGGGAGAGTTAGTTTGGGTTAAGTTTCAGAACAATTAAGATGTTTAAAGTTTAGGGATCAAACACCGTCGGGTAAACAAACCTCCTTGTCGGCCGGATCCAGGATACGAACTTTAAGACAAAGCAGACCAGTGAGACAGGTAAGCAGCAAGATAGTGGTCGTGATAAATGAGGTTCAGTTTCTTCCTGGAGATGATAGAGCTTTACAAAGGTGCAAGCATTAGTGGTGCTCTCCAACAATCAAGCCTTTATGGTCGAGTGGCCACATAGAAGCCATTACTCACTAAAAGACACCCTCCTGCTATTGTACTAAAAAGCCCTTGAACAACTGTAAGACCGAAACAAACCTCTATAACCTGATCGTACAAAATTTCCATCAGTGTGACACAGAACCAGCCTTACCTCATTGATAGCAACACAATAGATAGACATGTTGAAGGCATTCCTGTTCTGTGGGGATGCCTTCAAGTAATTGAGTTCGGACAGAGATGGATGACCAAAAAGACAGTAAAAAAAATCTTTCATAAAATTGTGTCGCTCTACTTCCAGATTTATTTAATGATTTAATAGACAAATTCTTTCAGGGTAAATGTGAGCTGTTCACCGCAAAAATACTTCAGGGCTCTGTTTGTCTGCAAAGCTACCGAGTACTCGGTGAGAGTTATTATTTCTGTTTTTATTTTCCTTTTGATGAAAAGGAATAAACTGAATCTATTTTTTGCTGAGGTTGAAACCTAACATCTGAAATATCTCTAGAGGTGAAAAATGTTGGTCTCGCCCATTCTTAGAAGAAAGCACATTTGAGCTTCAGAGTTGCATCAGGAAATGTTACATTATTCCACATTTACCAATCAGGGTCTGCTTTGCTGCATGGGAACCTTTCTTTTGTTGTATCCCTTTAGCACTTGCTTTTATCTTTATTTTTCACTGATGTCATGTGCATGGGAAACAGTGTTGCACTCTTTAAAAAAAAAAAAAAAAAAAAACATTGTTAGGTACACTTTTACTGCAGGGTGACCTGATGCTGCAAAAATGTACAGGTTTGCACAGTGCCTTTCTTGTAAGGCGGTGTGGTTGCAGGAAGACAATGATGTCACTTCAAAACTCCAACCAAGAAGAACTGGAGTTAAAGTTGTTCAAAAAGGTTCCTTAGATGAAAAAATGTTTTTGATATATGTTGAGATGCACTAAGACCAGTGACGGGTTCTTTTACTGAGCTAATAAGACTTAAAGTTACATATTTTTCAGTATCAGTGAGGTACTTCAAATTAAGTCAGGGAAATCTGT
The DNA here is from genome assembly GCF_000485575.1 of Poecilia formosa. NCBI lineage: Eukaryota > Metazoa > Chordata > Actinopteri > Cyprinodontiformes > Poeciliidae > Poecilia > Poecilia formosa. The sequence continues at coordinate 4,379,928 of NW_006799949.1, forward strand.
GATTAATTAATCTATTTTAATTGTTTAACTGTTTTTATTACATGTTGCTTGTTTTTAAAGGTGCAGAAAATAATCAATTCTTTAGAGAATCTCGGTTCCTAGACCTGAGAATTCTGAATCGATTCAACGTGCTCAAAAATTGATTTTGGGCTGCTTAATGTTTTAGTAATTACATTTTTGTTGAATACTACTTTGATCATTTAGGGGAAATTAAAATAGCTAGGCAGCTACACTAGCCTAATAGTGGTAATTTATGTTAAAAACTTTTATGTGCAAACTTATTTTTGTTTGAACTGACGGGATTTGATGCAGTATGGAACCTCTCTACTTGTTTTCAAGGCTCTCACTGGTTTAACAGCTTACTTTTACATCATAACACTCCAGCTATAACTTCAAGATTCATTATCCACTCTGCACCACTGTTGAACATTCCCAGATACGGGATCAAAATGAGTGGTAACGGCACTTTTGATGGTGAACCTCTACATGTGGAGCAGCCTCCCTTCCTCTGCTAGAACAGCTGTCAGTCAAAGTCAAACCTGCTTAAAACCTATTTTATTTCCACTAGCTTTTAATTGTGACTGAGAATTACATATATTACCAATTATTTTTTTTCTTAACTGGTGTTGGTCATTTTTATTGTATTTTCAATTATTTTGTAGGACTATAATTCCACACTTTACTCTTGGTGAAGCACTTTTCTTTTAACTTTGACATATTAAGAAGCTTTAACCAGTTAATTTATATATCTTCAGAAATGTCTGTAATTCATTCAGGCCTACAACAAAGTGAGAGAGAAAAAAGCTTAATCGTTTGTTCCTTTTCAGCTTTTAACCCGTATCTGTCTCGGACAATGTCAGAAATGTTGTTTGCTTTTTGGAATTCCTTAGATTTAAGGATCTTCTTTTCAGTGCTGCCACACCGAGCGTCAAATAAAAGACTATAGAGGCAGTTCAAAATATAAACACTTGTCTTCTTGTTGAATCAATAGTTAAACCTTGTTTTTGAAAACATCCAAGTTCCTCATATAAACGGGGGAAAATGCTGTTGCTATGTGATCTTATGATTCATGACGAGAAACTGGAAAAAGCTATAATCAGTATCAGCAGGTCAAAGCTTTACAATTTAGTGACAAAATTCTGATCAGTCCATGGAAAAGCAAAAAAGCAAAAAAAAAAAAAGACATACCAGTGGCTGCCCTCACCTTACTGTGAAGGCAGGTGAGTGATGCAAACTGTAACAAAAAAAAAAAATGAAGGAAAGTTGCTGTGAAACCTGCGTGGGCTGGATTAAAGTCCTAATGACTGTCCCTTGTTGACCTGACAGAGTCGTATCAGGAGAATGTGGAATGACACCGTAAGAAAGCAATCTGAGTCCTCCTTTATCTCAGGTGACATCAACAGCACCTCCACCCTTAACCAAGGTCAGTTCACACCTCATCACTTTCCACACCTATGCACAAATTCCATCTGCCAGCTAATATTATCACCTTGCAGTTCCAGCAATCACAACACAACACAAGGTCCAGGCAGTAAATGCCGTCGTCTTGAAATGACAGTGCAGCATGGTTTATAAAAACGCAAGGCCTTAAAAATGAAGTTTCCTTTTTCTGTCAGCTCAGAGCTGGGAGAGAAAAAAAAAAAAACCTTCCTCAAATGCGGCAGCATCTCTCGTACCTCTAGCCTCAGTCTCAAATTGAAACTTGCGTGTTTTTTTTTTTTTATTTAAGTGCGGGCTGTTAAAGATCATGCCCAGGGGACACATAGGCAAAACTAAAATGGTTGTAAAAAGTTTTATTTTCAGAATGTCTAAACATGAAGCGAAAGCCTATTTGTTGCCCAGCACAGAAGGTGACCTCTGTTACTTTATAAAGAGATTTATGGGTTGGGGGAGGAAAAACTGTCATTTATTATTTAGCTTGAGCACAAATATGATGATGAGAAGATGATGTTCAACTCTGGCTGACCCAGAGTGCTTAGTGTGATGTTAGGCTTTCTGCTGCCTCTCAAATGGCTTTCTGAGCATGCAAGGGAAAAGAAGGTTTACACTAAGGTAGCTTAACTTTCCCTCCGCTGACTTCTGTCATGTGCCGCTCTTTGCCTTCCCCTTTTTCCTTTTTGATGTCACTTCCCAAAAGACAGAATCTCGCATCGAACACTCTCTAGGACATTTTGACTTGGTGATACATCAGTAACAATCTAGAGGTACCGCTCTTTTTTTTTTTTTTTTTTGCCCCTCCGCGCTACCATTTCCTGGAGATGTTAATGCAAAGGTTGGATATTGATCACTCCGGGGCGTAGTAGCAACCCTAGAGAATTAGTGCACTGAAGGAGGGCTTTATCTCCTAGAAGCACTTCCATGTCATTAAAAACATCCCTGGAGACATCTCAACATGACAGATGGCATTTAACATAGGTGATAAATGGCAGTGGAAATACCTCAGATCCTTAAAACACACTGCAAGCTCGGGAGAGAGATTAGGCTTTGGAAGATAATGGTTAAATTTTTAGCCCTAATTGTTTTGTTTTTTTTCTTCTTATAAATAAAAACCTGGCACAGTCATCCTGTCTGTCATAAAGTAGAAATAATATTTGGAGGGACTTGAAACAGCAAAACCTTTGCATAATTACAGAAAATCCAAGGTGCTGAAAAATGAAGCTTGCACAACATAATAACTAAAAGTGAGTTATGAAACACACTTGTGACAGAATGTAATAATGAGCATAGTTGGTTGAAAATTAGTTTGTAAATAAATGGGTTAGGAAGGATTCGTAACACACTTAACAAATGAATGGGGGATTTGGGGGTGGGGGGGGGCAGGCACCAGCAGAAGATGCGTGCAGGAATTTTTCCTTTCCTTGTTGCCTTGAGTAGAAACTTTTAATTAAAATCCCTACTTTCAGATTTAGGCTCACCCTTAAAGACAAAGTCAGATTCGTTGCCTTTTTTTTTGTTTGTTTTTTTTCTGTTCTCCTTGACACTTTCAGACAACTGCCAAACTTACCTGCTCCTCCTCTGTCTTGCCACTCCAGGAATGACTGGGAATTACCTACTAACAAACCCTCTCCTGCGACCACAAGGCACTAACAACCCTTATAACACCTTACTGGCTGAGACAGTCGTGTGTAACACCCCCACAGCTCCAGTGTTTAACTCACCAGGTGTGCTTATTTAATTCTTTCACCTGCATTCTGCCTTTTTTTTATATATATTTTGTTCTTTTTTTTTTCTCTCCCCCTTCCTCACTGATGTCTTCAGTCAAGTGTTCAGAAGGCCAAATGAAACACAGGATGTTCAGCAGTATCGTCTTTCCGTCTAAATCACTGTCTCCGCAAGGCTTGATATGGTGCTCATCAAATATGTGTGTGTGAAAAAAAACAACAAAAAAAACAAAACAGAAGTAATACACTCACATTTTGTCATGCATGACCTAGATCTTTGTGGTTCACCTAGATCCAGCCTGTGTGTTCTCATATTTCTCTTAACGGGACATAATGATTAAGATGGGAAAGAGATACTGCACATTCTGCCTCGAGATAATGTAAACAGTGGTGTAGACCTGAAGCTGTAGTATAAACTGCACAATCATTGAGATTTATTTCCATGAACATATGAGGCAATTTGTTTCATGCTGTGCTACTTCTTAAACATGGTATAAACTCCAAGAATTTACAGTGCTCTCCACATTTATTGTCAGCCCTGGTAAAGACGTGTAAAAACTCTTAAAATTATTGACGGCAGTACCACCATTTCATATGAATGAAACAAATATATATTTCACAAAACAAACTTGGGTTCTCGTCCAGATTTTTTTTTTGTTTTTTTTGTCACAATTCCAGTTTTATATATATATATATATATATATATTTTTTTTTTTGCATTAACTATTCCCTGACATTTGACAGATTGGAGGTTAAAAAAAAAAACACAGTCTTTTGACGGTTTCCCGGTACCCATTTCTTGACTAGTTTAGATTATAACACACCTGCTTGCCTGCATGGTGTTCTCTCTTGTCTTTCCCATTTTGAAGAACTAAGAGGTGAGGGTTTTTATTAAGACCAAAATATTGTTGTTTTTCTTTCCCCCATCTTTCCTCTTTTGAAAAATTAAACATCTCCGGGACTTATATGGATTCCTATTAAGAGCTCTTAACACTATTCATGATGATAATCAGTGTGATATATGCATTTCAAAAATGCTTCACTTTTATTTCACAGTAGTTGGTAATTACTTCATAGTAGTTGCCAGTAGATATAATTTTGCGTGAAGCGATATATATTTTTAATGAGATGTTTCTCCTTTTTTAAGTTTGAGATCATACAACCCAGATTTAAAGACGGCTGCATTTAAATGCACCATCATATCTTTACCAGGGCTGCCAATAAATGACGTATTTTTTGTATGAATTGTGTTATCAGTGTCTAAATATGATATTAGGAACTAGAGTATGCCTGTGCAAATAGTAATGATAACTATGTTTCTGTTGTATATGGCATCAGAACATATATAACAGTGATAAGGCTGTGATGTTTTTGTATGTGCTGTTCCTTTTTGAAACTGAAGTGGCATCTTTTGTTATGTTTTGTGCTTTTCCCCTGTGCTTCCCTTTAGTGACCTACAGAGAGACAAGTATGGGAGTAAAACTTAACTTTGCCTATCAAATGTAAATTTTTTTCAGCATGCTTATTTAAAACAACCCCAAACCCTCGGCACAATCACTGGTTTTACTTTAGGCCATTAACACACACTCAAGTGGAGAGCAAGTGGTTCACAAAAACAATATAAATCAAAATAGCTCAATTTGATCATTTTAAGGAATCTTTCTACTCCTGATAGAGTTGTCCTGAATTTGCCCACTACTCTGCTTTTCTTTGTTTGGTTTGTTTTTTTACTGACCAAAAATATGTTTTTTGTTTTTATTTTTTAAAGAAGAAAACCCCTTTTATGAAAAAATATCCCCCCCCCTCCTCCACCCCACTGTCTGTCTTCGTTGTCCTGGTGTGGCACTCTGCAGTCTCAGTGTCCACTATTATTCCTGTCACCGTGTTTCAGACAGCACCTGTCTGGACACTAAACTGCCTCCTAGCTGGCATTAACACATAGGTGTCACAGCAGCAGCTGTTACATTTCCTTTTTTTTTTCATTCAGGACTTATTGGCCTTTATCCTAACTTTGAAAAGATTCTCAAAAGACTGCTCATCTAAAACTGCTCCCCACACACTGCCTTCTCCCTTACTCTTTCTTTTCTTTATAGTGACCATTTCAAAACATAAGTTCCCTTAGTGCTCTAAATCTTATTATTCTACAAGGAGGAAACCATCCATTGCAGAGAACATTTGTCTCCTTATCTCCTCTCTCAATCATGACATAAATAATATTTACATTTTGTAGGGCTGCTTTCCATGACCTCCATGCTTCGAGACATTCCTAACACAACCACATCTGACCTCTGCAGTGGCTGTGCTTTCCTGAGCTGTTCTCCCAATGACCTGGGTCTCAATGGGAACTGTTACAATGACGGATGCCAAGTGCCGGGCTGTGGGCAATCTCTGACCTTTACCAGCTCTGGGTACACAAGCTGCCAACTAACGGGCAGCAAGTGTACCACAATAAAGTCACCAAAAATTGGACTTTTCTTCAAAGCATTGTGCCTTGCAAAAGTGTTCTTAGCCCTTCTCAGCATCAGTGTTTTTAACATGAATTCAGGAGGAAACAAGCTGAAGTTATTCATAATTGTGAAGTGGACGGGAAATGATGCAAAAATGAGAAAAGTGTTGCTTGTATATTTGTTTCAGCCCCATAAGCCATTGCTTTGGTGATACAACTATTGAGCCAATAGTAACTGGAAGTCCTTCAGCAGTATGTCTGTACCGGTTTAAAAGACTGAGATTTATTTCCATTGTTCATTCTAAGTTATGTAAAGTGAAATCACATTCGACGGAGAAAATCCATGAACACGTTTTGTCGTGGATTTACAGTTGCATGATGGTGTGAACTTTAACAGGGCCACCATGTGTTGCTCTAAAGTTTAAACCATTCCATTGTAGAGTTGATTGTATATTTATTGTCCTCCTGGAAGGTGAAGCTTTAATCCAGCCAAAAGTCGTATGCAGCTTCTAAAATCATGATTTTCTTCATGATTTCTCTGTATTTAGCTCAATCTGTTTTTTTTCCCATCAAATCCCAGCAGAAGAAAAGCATCACCTGCCACCACCATGCTTTACACATGGTGGTCAAAAACTTTTTTTTTTTTTTTTTTTTGTGAGCTACAATATCCTGGGAGTTCTGCCATGCTTTTTCAGTTTTTACCAATTTACTGACTGGGGCAATTGACCCTACTGAACTTTATTTTGGGGCATCACATTAACAGGGGTTAATGCCCCATTGTCAGACTTTCATTATTCTTTTCTGTCTACTTCACAACTATGCACTTTATTATGTTGGTCTATTACATTTTAATCTGGATAAAATATACATTAATTAGTGGCAGCAATGTTATAAAAACAAACAAAAAAAAAAGGATGCGAATGCTTTTACAAGGCACCGTATTTGTTGCCATTTGATCCACAAACATAAAAGCAGTTTAATGCTTGCCTGTTTAATTTGCTGAACCCTTGCTCTTGCTCTGTTGCAGTTAAGACTTTTATCTTGCATTTTGTTGTTCTTTTGAGCGATTCTCCATGTTACAATAAATCATTTTTTTTTTGTTTTACTTTTTTTTGTACATCAGCTGCTCTTAGACCAGATAGCCTGAGCAGACAGACATGATGTGAGTTGTCTAAAGTGAGTCTTTTCACCTGCTGTGTGTGGTGATGGTGGAGTGCTGCTTGTGGGCTCCCCTTGTAGTGAGAATACAGATGGCTGTCCCATGTTTATACATAACTACTTTCCCTTTTCTGTCTTTGTCATAATTCCCCTACATTTCCTTCCTCTTATTTTCTTTACCACATAAATTCTCTTAGTTGCTAGAGATCCCGTATGTGTCAGCCTGCCAATTTGTCGCTTCATACTTACACATCAACCTGTTGCCGGTGTCTTGTGATAGTGTTTGGATCTGTTTCTTAATGTTGTTTGGGATCTTTTTTTTTCCATTGCTTTGTCACATATGTGGCAGACTTTAATGCACAATGCCCTGCTTTTTTTTACAGTGATTTTTCAAAGGGAAAGTTGAAATGTATACATGAGAAAATACAAAAATTTCTCATTGCAAATAAACTGCATGTCTATGTATTGTATGTTAAGGATTGTGCCCAACTAACAGATTTAAAGCATGGCTTAAATTAACTTTGTTTTTACATAAAACTGCATCCTAAACAGCATTAAATTTTTATTTCTCCTTTTGTGATTATTAGTGATGACTAATGTAGTTCCCTTTGATATTTCCCTTTGTTTCCAGGGCACTCACTGAACAGTGCGGTGAGGGATACAAGTGCAATGGATACTCTACCGCTAAATGGTAACTTTAACAATAGCTACTCACTCCGTAATGGGGACTTTGGCGACAGTGTGCAGGTAGTGGACTGCGGACTCAGCCTGGATGATGCTGCCTTTGAGAAAATGATAATCTCTGAGCTTGTGCACAACAACCTGCGTGCCTGTAACAAAAGCCACCAACAGCAGCAGCACTCCAGTTTACGTCACCCGCCCCACCGCCAGCAGCCGCCACCGCCGCCGCCGCAGTACCACCATCACCACCACACGGAGCGGGCTCCCCCCAAGGTGACGGTGGTAGGTGGCAGCAGCAGCGAAGACGACGCCATTGTGGCCGACACTTCATCTTTGGTCCACATGGGCAACGCGGTGGGCCTGGAGCTGCACCATCAGCCGGAGCTGGAGGCGCCACTCATCCCCCAGCGAACTCACTCGCTTCTGTACGCACCACAGAAGAAGGTGAGGACCGACGGAGGAGTCGATACCTTTGACAGCCCACTGACGCCCACCAACCCTGACAACAGTGCGCAGTCCCCAAACAGAGACTCTTTGTACACAAGTATGCCCAATATTACAGACTCTCCATGCCCTGAGAGCAGCCCCGATGTCGTGGAGGATGTCTCCCCCACCAAAGGGAGCGAGAATGAGGATGTTTACTACAAAAGCATGCCCAACTTAGGGGCAGTCCACCAGCTCCAAGCCTATTACCAGATAGGCAGAGGGAGCAGTGATGGCTACATTATTCCAGTTACTAAAGAAGACTGCATCCCTGAAGGTGATGTACAAGAAGGACAAATGCAGTTAGTGACAAGCCTTTAAATGTATTTAAATCATCCCCTTAGCCCTGCTGCCCTGACACAAACCCTGACTTCTTTCAGGGCACACACACATTGAAGGCAGGACCATTCTTTTTTTTTTTTTTCTTTTGTTTATTTTATTATTTTTAAGCGAACCCAGCAGTTCCACGACACATACACACACGCTTGGCATCTACAGACTTTCTCCCTCAGCCATCCGTGTTTCCATCTCCTTCCCTGCAGACTCAGAGACCCGTGGCACAGAAACGGCAGCGCAATGTTTTCAAGAGACTGTACATAAAACAAAGAGTCAGATTTCAATTCTAAGAGACAAGCCAACAATGTATTTAAATGTGCTGCTGCTGTTGAGTTATTGAGAAAACTGAAGGTGTGAAAACATAAAAATAAGTTTTAAAAAAATTACAAAAAGAACAAAAAGAAAAAAAAAATTACAGGTGACATTCAAACAGCAATTTCCCTCTCAAAGGTTGTACATACACTTCCCAACATCTAAGCTTAACCATCGTTTTTTGTTTGTTTGTTTTTTTGTTTTTACACCCCTGGACCAGGACATGGACATGTTTGTAAAAAAAAATTAAATATTTCCTGATCAGACTGTTAGAAAAGGAATATCAGGTCCTGGCTGCTTCCCATCACCATCAAGTTTGGATTGTATAACCACTAGCAATCAAGCCCCTGGCCTTATATTTTCTCAACTGTTCCTTGAACTGTTGTCAAGGAGAAACTGCTCAAATATATATTTTGTTGTATTGCTAGTGTAAAATAAGAATTCATGGGGTTGGGAGAAAAAAAAAAGCATAATTATAAAGAAACCTTTTATTTGCAAAATTTTAACATTTGAGAGACTATTGTGTAAAAGTTGCACATATGTTATACCATCTGTTTATGGTACCAACACTTCATTCAAGGTTGTATGTTTGAGCATAAAGGCCTATTAAAAGAAAACAAACAGTGCATTATCTTTTTTTTTCTTTTTTTTTTTTTATTTGTGACCAATATTTTGCTTAGTTCCTTTATTTTCATTTCAGTTAATATTGTCCCTTAGAATACCTTTATCCGATTTTGCCAAAGTGGCATTGCTTTAGTAGGAGGGGGGGCTGCAACAACCCAGTCAAGGTGATTTATCCATTGCACATTTTTTTTTTTGTTAATATGTTTGATTGAAATTGATCTTTTTAACAGTCACAGCAGAGGGATGGGAAAGCGCTGCTGAGATGAAACCGACCTTTGAAAATAAAGTTTTTATCTTAAATGTAGTTCTTCCGCTCAAGTTTAAGTATTTTATTTATTAAAATCTTTCAAAAAATGAATAAATAAATGAATAAATAAATTGGGAAATTTGTGAATAGTTTCCCGCACTGGTATACATGCTGTACTGTAGCTCATGTTTTTTATGTAAACATAAGGGGCTTATCACTTAAGACTGATGTAAAGTTCAACACTTGTTTAACAAATACAATAAATGTGAGATTTTTTGTCAACAGACAAGTTGCTTTTTTTAATGGCTTGTGTTTTTGTTATATCTCTAGAAAGCAGGTTTGATCATATTGCTATCGACATAAAACACTTTTGACTCAGGTTCTTAGTAAGTCCCGAGCACCTTGAAAGGCAAACTGATACAATTTTGTTTTCTGGAGGATTTTTTTTTTCTCTCTTTTATTTTTTTCCTGCTATCTTCAATTGCTGCAGAGTAGAGTGATCTCGCCATATGTGTTAGAGAAGCCAAATCTGTCCATGTGATTCAAACATGAGAAACTCAGGTAGGAAAAATTGCATTGTAAATGTTTCTCTGTGTGGTTGTAACACTAATAAAGGTTCAAAAATGACACTGGTTTAAAGCATTGTTCGCTTAGTATATCATTGTATGAGAGAAGCACAATTAAAGGAGTCTGTCACTGCAGAAATGCTGAAGTTCGTTTAACTGCTGCGTGGGAGAGTGGAGAGGAGTCCACAGGCCTAACAAGGGGTCAGCTTTCCACATGGCTTGAGTCTTAAAACTATATAAAACATAATATTTCTGGATATGACACATATTTGCTCTAATTAATGTCTGCTCCAGCTGAAGCCCACAGTCGGCTCCTATGTGTTTTATGCCTCAGGTGATGCTAATTTACAAAGAATTTTGATATAACACCAGTTGAGGCGGAGTGACAGCTCACAGCAGGAGGGGCTGGAAATTGCACTGTTTACCATTTGGCACTGAAGGAAATGACTCAGAACTTTGCAGAAATGGACTAGATGTCAGTGCGCATAATGCTGTGTGGGCTGCGTGTTGTTTTGACTTGTTTCAACAATTATGTGACATTTTGTGCAATTATCTGAGGCTTCAAATTGTCATAGGGGGATTGCGTTTTTTTTTGTTTTGTTTTTTTCCCACTCCTTTTTTTTTCCCCCCGTGATCTCTTGTGCGGACCCCTTGAATGTCAGATTGGAATCAAGTGTTAGGGTAATTGTTGACTGTTGAAAAGCATAATCGCATGCATAATAATGAGGGGGAAAAAATCATATCAGTTTCTATCCTACCTTGTGAAAATACATTTGAATTATTGAACTATTAATAATTGAACTATTAAACTAATTAACTATTACATTTATTAAATTAATATTCTTTTAAATTTAGAGAAATCAATAATATTCAATTCATTTGTTTCAGAACAAAATGTAATAAGTGCTTTTAATATTGACTTGAGAATTTTTACAGTCTTTCTTAAAGACAAAATGGATTTCAATCTAACAATGGTTTAAGATAGGTAATCTATGTAATAGAAAAAATAAATATTTTCTACATTTCCAAAGAAGCAGTAGTATTGGTAGTAGTCATAATAAGCTTTCCTTATTCAGCACCTATAATTTTTTTTTTTTTTTATTAATTTCCTATCTATCAAAATCATATTACTGAATTAAAAAAATATGAATATTAAAAACTATTTCCTTAGGAATAGGGAAGAATGGAAATTTAATCTACTATGATCAATAATAAATTAGAAATCAGTACATAAATAGAAACTAAATTAAAACTTTTAATAAATGTCTGTTTACAGCCAAGTTACAACAGTGTGGTATGAATTTGGAAAAAAAATAATGAAAACCTTAAAATGTCGTCTTGTCTGTTTTTCTGACCTGAATGTTTGTTTGCATAAAATAATCTCAGACCCTCATTAGAGCGGCTTGATAATTTCACTTCAAGCAGAAACGAGCTCTTCAGGCCAGAACTCGGTCTAAATAAACTAAATACATTTAAGGAAAAAAAAACTTTTTATTTCTCTTTTCAGAATAAAATAACTTCTATCTGCTTATCCTTACACTGCGGCCTTAGAGATGAATGAACTGGAGGGTAAGCAGGTTTATTTTTCATTATTAACAGCAGAGAAACATGAGCTGAGATTGTCTCCAGTCTTGTCTGCGGCAGACGGAGTGGCCTCGCCAACCCTCCGGCTTTGCGTGTGGCCTTCCTGCTGTGAAAGACTCGCTATGTTCCCTGAGTTTTTCTCTGGGAGGGGCTTTTAAAAATTAGGGTAAGCAGCTGAGGGACCAGTAATTTGGCTCCTCTTGCTGACGAACCGGATTGCCGATGCAAAGGAGAAGTAGGAAGCTATTTTTGACTAAACGGTGGCAAGTAGAAAAGAGGCTATCTGAAGCTAAGGATTGTGTGTCATTTTGGTATAATGCAGTTGCATAAAAACAATGTAATTTAAATATTTCAGTAATTCTCTATAACTGCTAAAATACAACAAAATAAATACAGGATATTTCTGTTCATTTAATAAATATCAAAAATTGGCCGTGGCCAGCCTCAATTATTGTACACACACACACACACACACACACACACACACACACACACACACACACACACACACATATATATATATATACATACACACATGTATGCATACACATGTAGGTATATATGTATATAATGTTAAAAGTGTACTTTAGGAAAACTCCTATTCCTAGCCTTGGGGATTTCTCTGGGTTATCAATAGCCTCTGCAGCAGTTACTCCTGTAAATAGAAAACAGTGCCAATTATAGATGCCATCAAAGTGGATGAAAGCAATTGTGTACAAGGAAAATAAAAAACCTCAGAAGCCACAAACAGTTTACTGGCAGCGCAAAAGTAACTTCCCAAACTCTTGAAGTTAAAGGGAGGCCCTTTAAATGCTTACTCTTTTCTTCCTCCAGCCTTTTTTGTCCTGTCCCTGACTTCAAATGTGCAGATTTGCGGCCCATGGGCGACTTAGATCCGGTCCCGTCGAGGTGAAAAATCCAATTAACCTGCAGCTCCGGCTGCCTTCATTATAATCCCCTCCCATAATTATGAAATTACTAGATGCAGGATTTCAAATGAAAAAAGGATGAGAGCTGGTGGCTCATGCAAAAAAGGTGAAATAAACCCTTTTCTTGACAGTGAACAGTTTCCATTTACCTTCAGAAGGAACAGTTCAGTGTTATGGCAAAATTTGAAAGAAATATCTTTCAAAAGGTACAATTAGCAGATAACTCCATTCCTGATGAGACGCATAAAGTGGACTGATTGTAATCTTGGAAAAAATAATGGACAGACGATTGCCGTTACGTCATATTTTTTTTAACATGTTGAAACCATGTATATTTTTCTTGCAAATAAATGTCTCATTTATCGAGATGAGGACTTTAACATGTTAATTTAGATTTAATATTTACATATAATTTAACACCTTTGTATTGTGTTTCTGGTACGCCCGTAAAGCAAGCACACAAGTGGCATCCACAAACAACAGCGACGGAGGACAAAGCCGCTTTTCTTGGCCCACTGGGGGGGTAATTTCTGCTTCAAAAATCAATCTGATGGGATGCTGGAAAAGACCAGTGTGTTCAAGTTGTGCAAAACAGAGCTGGCCTATCACCAAAGCTATTCAAGCATAAAATACCTTCTCAATGCAAAACATGTTCCAGCCGGCACAGACATCCCCAACACCAATGTCAGTGTCCACAGTTCAAATTTCTAAGAACGTTTTGTCCCAAAGAAGTTGCATGAATGACCAGAGGTTCCTGAAACACTTGGAAATTGAATATTGTATGGCATATTAAAAGCCACATTTTTATTCTTGAGCTCAAATGGCTACTGCTTAATTTAGTAACAAAAAGAGTTTTAGAATGAAAAATTCTTCATTATTTCTCGATACATGGTTTTTGATTAAATTGATTAAGCTGATTGCCAACAAACATTCTATGCATAAAACAATAACACATTTCTGCAACATTTTTTTTTTTTAATTGTATAACTTCCAGAATCCAGAAACGTGTTGTTTGTTTGGTTCCTTATAGCTTTACTCAAAAAAGCACTCAACCAGTTTTCCTGCTTTGTTCATTTTCCAATTATTCTGATAAAAGTTTCCTCTTGACCCAAACAGTTAGACGTCTCTGGTATGGAGTCATTTTAATGTCAAAACCTGTGACTGGAGTTAAGAACACAAAGCAATAACAGGTTTTGTATTATGTCACAAATTTTGTAACTTATTCAAAGATATTTAAATATATTTATTGGCATTTTAGCTGAATATTTTCTACCCCACATGAAAAATTGTCCCTGTCCATAGATTCCATGGTTTTTGTCGTTTGACATTCTCCATGCATATTCAGAGGTTCTTCACGTCCGCTTTTATTTCTTTTACTCAAACTTGCTCCAGGGTTTCCTGTCAATTTTGCTTACCGTCACAGGTTTTTGGTTGCTCGGTGCTGGATCACTGTCATAATTGACATTTTGTGCTATATATTCTTGTTTGGACAGATTTTTCTTGTTTTTGTTTTTGCAATTCTAGTTTATTTGAGTTTTTATTCTTCTCCCTTTGTAGTGCTATTAGCTTAGTTTTTGTTGCTTAAAATACTTTTTTTAAGACTTTTTTTTATTCACAACGTACCTCCACTATGGTTTATGCTGGGCTTAAGACATAAAAAACGAAACTTTGTTGTCTCAAAAGCAGCAAAGAAATAATGTGAGCTATTATCCCATTGTAATAGAATTTTATGCTTCAAGAAGGCCGACTGTTTGGCAGAAATAAAACGGAGCATATAGAGACATCCACAGCAGCTTGAGCAGGGCAGCAAAACGAGTAAGTTTAAAATCCGTGCTTTTCTGAAAACGCAAGGCCAAAACACACTTTAAATGTCAAGACATAAAACAGAATGGGTGCAAAAATTAAAAACTGTTCGAAATATAAAAAGAAATAATGTCTGTCTTAGTCATAATCACAAAAGGCAATCAATGTCTGACAATTTCGTACAGTTTGTCAAGAATATCCCCATATGTCAGAAATGTAGAGCTATCATGTTATTACATAAATCACTTTGTACCACTCTTTATGTGATGCTATGATTTAACCTTATGTTTCAGAGAAAATCCTCTCTTTTCATCTATCACTGAGGCCCCTCGCAGCAGTTAGAAAATCCCACCTCATCAGTAAATCTAATAGCCGTCTGATAAACTCATTGGCACTCACCGAGGGGAAGCATCGAGCAATAACTACAAGAGCTCCCGCTGTGTACACGCTTCTGCAGGCCAATATAGATGTCTCCCACTCGCAAGGCAGTACCTATTGGATGCAGAGGCTCATGCAAACCAATGCATTATCCTGCCGCATTCGCTGTGCATCAACCTCTCTATTCATCATCGGCCAAGAAGGGAAGGAACAAGTAACAACTTAATGGCCACTCACCTACACTAATTGGTTCTCGAGGATACTAAGAAGCAAATGGTGCAGGTGGGTGAACTATTTCCATTTTTAGACTCAAAAGCTTGCCAATGTTGCAAAGAATGTAGTCGTGAAGGAGAAAACATTGCTTATTGTAACTATTTGTGTATTTGATCCAAACTTTAAATTGGATAGATTTTTTTAAGTTTCACAATAAAGGAGACCCAGCGGGCTTTAGTTATAGCTAGCAAGCAGAGTTCAAGTTTTTTTTTTTTTTTCTTTTTCTGCCATTTGGAAGTTAGGTTGAGTGTTTTTTTATTTTATTTTATTTTGAGTCAATGTTTCCGACGACAAACCTATATTCTGCAAATAAACAGGAAGAATTAATCCAATAGCATCAGTACACAGCAATTTACATTATTCAATGACACAATGCAATCTGCCGGGTTACCTTGGATATTACCTTTTAAAACTACCTTGAATCATTAACTGAGCTTATCTGAGCTTTTTGATTATTTGGATCCTTTGCAATGTATGTATTATTGAACTGATTTTTTTTTATTTTTTTTAAAGTGCCTCGAGACGAATTGGTGATATATAAATAAACTGAATTGAATTGAATTATTAGTAGATACCAGAGGTTGTGAAAGTGGCTTATTGAGCTTACTGTGAGAAGGACAGTCTGGTGTATGTAATTCAGACAGTAACACAGAGGTTCCACTCAGTAAGCACAGAAAGTCAATTTACTAATACACTACTTTTCCACTTGTTGATGCACCAGCTGCAAGGGAGATGAAATGGAAGAGGAAGTTTAGTGCAACATAAAAACCAATGGGTCATTGATCAGTGCGCTTCCGTCTGTTCCTCTTCTGCCTCTTCTCTTCGATCAGAAGAACCAGAGCCTTGACAGTGCTCAGAAAGCAAGGAAATGCTCAAAGATTTCCCTCAAAGAATAATAATAAAGATGACAACTGACCGCAGCAGCTAAAAGCTGTCAAACCCAGCAAGAATTGCCTTGCAAAATTATTCATACCCATCAGAACCTGAAAAGTGGGATCCATGTGTTTCTAAATCAATCAAGTCAATCCTGTGTAGAACCACCTTTTGCTACTATAACAGCTGCAAGTCTCTGAAAGTATGTCTCCATCTGTGTTGCACATCTGACACACATCCCCCCCCCACATTTTTAATTACAAAACTGCTCAGGCTCAGTGAGATTTGACAGACAGTGACTGTGGACATCATTTTCAAAGTCTGGCAAACGATCCTCAACTGGACGTCGGCCTGAACTTTCTGGACCCTCCTGACATTGATCCAAACCAGTGGTGTTCAAAATTTAAAAGCTGAAAGTATTTATTAAAAGCACAAAAATATGTACAAATACTTTTTTTTTTACCTGCTCAAAAATAAATTAAGCATGGAATTTAAATGAAACAAAGTAGTCTAATTTAAGAGTGTCTATATAGTTTTTGCAAAACCTTTAAAAAGTCAAAATATATCCCCAAACAATTTATTTAAAGTCTCCATCTGCACACATTGCATGTGCAAGTGAAACATATTTGTTCCCTTCTTAAATGGTTGTCTTGAGCCATACAAGATCCTTTAAATGGCCACAAATGACAGACAGGCCACACTTTGGACTTTCCTAAACTATTTTATTGTAGCTCTGACTGTATTTGTAGTCCTGCTGTAAAGTAAACCTTCATCCAGTCTCAAGCTTTGCACCCTTTGCTAAGATTTTGTCCATCGCCCCATCAACTCTGACCAGCTAATCTGTTCCTGATTAAGAAAAGCATCCTTACACCATGATGCTACCATCATTGTGTTTCACAATCGTGACTTATGTTTGCAGGGGCATTTACAGCATTATTATTTTTTCTTTTTAATTTAGTCTCATCTGATGAGAGAAACTGTCACATGTAGAAAACTACAAAGATGACTTCCTATGGCTTTCTTTTCTGAGACTTAGGTTTTTCTTGCCGCTCTTAAATGAAGGCCAGATTTATTGAGTACATCACTAGTAGCTGTGTGTCAACAGATTCTCTCAGTCCAGAGTTACAATGAACCTATTTTCTGCTTCAGTGATTAATGCTGCCATTGCCTGATCTGTCGGTTTGTTGGATTTCCAGTTATGCCTTAGTCTTACCATTTTTTGAACGATGGACTAAAAGCTTGACAGATTGCTTAATAACCTACCCATGCTTAAGACTTTTCCAGAACTTTTTCTCTGACCTGACTGTTGTTTTTCTTGATTTTCAGTATGCTTATTTGTTCACCAATGTTCTCTAACAAACCTCTAGGACTTTCACAAATTATCTATATTTATAGTGAGATTATCGTATCAGGCATTTTTTGTTTGTTTTGTTTTTACTAGTTAGTTTATGCCACCCCATCTCATACCAGGCTAAAAGATTAAAAGGGAATGATTACAAATGCACACCGGATTTTTCAGATTTTTATTTGTAGAAGGCATTGAAGATCATGTGTTATTTTTGTTCACTTTACAAAACAAGTGATACTCTGTAGTAATGTCCAAATTGTGTGAATACTTTGGCAGGACTCTGTATGGTATACAAAGTTACATTCTAATTTAAAACAAGCTCAATGATAATCTATGATATGTTAAACTTGATGAACATGCTGCACAAATAAATCAAAAGAAAATTACTTTCTCAAGAAGAAGCCGTTACTAATCGCACGTCATAATAATCCAAGAATGATGAATAAATTCATATAAACATACATATTTGTGAAGTGGAATTGTCTTTGGAATCTATATTCACAATATGCAATACATTCTCTGGTCTCGCTACTGTCTTCATAATTGATAAATAGAGGGAATACAGATGTAACCTTGAGTATCAGTGTGTATTGGAGCTGAATATTGATTCTGAGTTTCCTTGCTGGTGGCAAATGTGCGAGCAGACTCTAAAGACAAGATATAAAATATATTATAAATGTCTCAGTTGGATTGTAGTTTCTCATTAAAATTCAGACAGGCCTTTGCAGATGAACCTTGTCATGCTAATCCTGGGCAAGTGCTCCCACAGGGTCCCGGCAACTGTGTCTAAGCCTGGTGGATCTTGAAGAACAATTTTTTTGTGTGTGTGATCTTTGTCATATCGCTTCCAATGCCTTTGTGCTGTCATTGTCCTCTTTGTGTGGTAGTTTGTCTTAGTCAAATGACTGGTTAGGACACTAAAACATGCCGTTTGCTCTACTTCCAGTGCCTGGTGATGCAGGAAAATAAAATGCAGAATTTCCTTTTATGTACATGATCTTTTTTTTGTAAAATACTACTGACTTAGTTCAAAAGTGCCAAGAATATAAACACATTTCTCTGCATCGGGCTTCATGACTGCTTTATTCAATAATCACAAAGTACTAATTTTACATTAATTTTACATGTTCAAAAGCAAAACCACCTAAAACAGCAGAAAAAAACTGACAATAAAAGCCCATTTCAGACGGACACAAACACAAGAATATATTATGCAAATAATTAATGTTTACCGAACTCTAGGTCAGTTTCAATATATCATGAGTGAAGTGTGTGAGATCTAATCTGATTTCTTTTTAATAAAATGAGAATACATTTCTGGGAGTCACTGGCACTCTTTCAGATTTTTATCAACAGTTTATTTCACCCATGGTCACTGACAAGGCTCTGTTGGCTGGCTGTGTGTAAATGCATATTACAGTTATGTTAAAAAAAATTCAGAATAATGTAGAAAAGCTTATTATTTTCAGAAACTCATTAAATGAAACACAAGATGTTGATTAATTATGAATATAATGTTTTCAAGTCTATTTCTGTTCATTTTGATTATTTTTTTGCTCGCAGGCAATGAAAACATGGGACATATTACATCAGACCAATAAAAAAAAAAAAATTTTCAAAAGTAGCGACACCTCTCCACCCTCATGACAAACAAAAATATAACATTGTATATGAAGTACCAACACAAAGTCAAGAAAATCCCTCACAAAATGGCAGAAGTCAATCAGGTCACATCACAAGTGTCATAAACATAAATACTAAATTCCTGCCTCGAATTCTCCATTATATTTGGGACTAGACTTTCACAAGGCCGTTCTTACATGTTCACGTGTTTTGATTTAAAATATTTGAACCACACAGCCATTGATCTGGGTTGTTTTTCTGCTGAAAGAGGAACTGATGTCACATTCTCAAATCTTTTGCTCCCTTTAATAGAAGCTTTTCAAGAATTTGAAGAGTCAGTGAAGAGCAGCTGACTACAAACACGATCAACACTTTTCTGGATTTTATTTATTGAATAGTTTCCAAACCATGGACATCATAAAATAAAAATAATATTATCCAAATAAATGAAATATATGGAATTTTGTCATATATAAAATACAGAAAAAAAAATATATAAACTCTTTTTTAATAAAGCTGAAGTAAAACTATTTTTTCTTGACATTTTATTCTAAACAAAATTATGTTTACATGTAGAACTGTAACCCTTTTTCCCTCTCTGAAATATCCTACAGAGGATTAATATGGTGCCAAGAAGCCGTTTTTATGCTCGGAGGAAAATCCTGAAATCTATTCACTGCACATTTCTTTGCTGACCAAATTACTCACATGACCTTTAAAGCTTCCTCTTTAAACTCCTTACATCTCGTGTCTTACAAATGACAATAAGACATCTTGTCAATCATGCAAATTACGTCTCAGATTCAAAGGATCACATTGCATATGGGAAGGGAGAAAAGCACTATGTTGACTGAAAAAGGGAGGACAAGCAATTAATGATATCTGAGCTGGGGGTTTCATATCTCCAACAATCAAAAATAGATTTAAATTATCAGAAAGTCCAATGTCGGGCATCCATTTGCCTTTCGAGTCATTTTCCTGTTAATACAAAATGGTAAATTGCTTTAAACTTATTTGTGATAATCACAGTATTGATACTCGGCTCACTGAATGGTGTCTATTAAATATTCTTGCAAAAGCCTTGGAAATGGGCTTTTAATATAAATGTATTTCAATAACTTTGCCACTGTAATGAAATACGGTGGCAGTTCTTGCCTGATTGATTAATTTCACCTTTTATGTGCAGCACAAGCTTGGCCAACTCTGCAGATGTCCTGGCTGAAATATCGTTTTAATGACAAGCTGATGGCTGACTTTGTTATTCAATGCATAAGCTTACAATACGCTGTGATCATTATGCTGAATGCTCATCTTGCTGTCTGTCTTCTGGGGACTTAAAGTGCCTCCCTGTTGCATGTGCACTGTGCAGATATGTTAAAGCAGAGCCAGGGGGATTCCAACAGATGTTGAATGGTTGTTTTGGCTGGAGTACATCAGGGTGCGTTAGCTTGAAGGTGATATCAAGTTGAAACCATATTATAGCTTGCTTTGATGTTATAGCTTACAGCTGGGAGAAACAGATGAGTGGAATTAGATCTATTTGATTGGGAGAACTAAAGGGTGGACATTTGTGTGTGTGTGTGTGTGTGTGTGTGTGTTTAATTTTATTGGTTAGGTGCAGCTTCAGCAGCGCAACATTTGGTATCCATCTAAGCATGTATTGCAGTCATTACAAATGGGTTCATCTGAGAGACAAATGGCAGAACCCACATCCAGAGGATTAAAGAACGAAATTTCTCTGTGTCAAATACATTTCAAAACAATATTTTTGTTCTTAGGTTTTACCTCTACAGCCGCAGTAAAACAGATTCAATTAGTTTTAAAATGCCACAGTAGTGTTTGAGTGACTGTAAATAAAAAAAATAAAAATCATTTGTTTTTCTTCCAACACAGCACTGGTGAGCGGCTAAAAAGTGAAAACAGAATTTCCTATCTTTTCATGATTACATTTTTTAAATGGAAACAGAATTAATGTTGATTTAGTGTCATAGCATCGAGCAATGCAATGTCTGTCTGAGCCCTTGTTGGTCTTTAAAAAGTGTGCTTAGGATGACAAGATATGAAAAAGGCACAACTTCCTGTGTATAATGTGTGTGTGTATAATGTTTGTATGGATCTTTGGGTGTCTTGATCTTTAATGGTTGTAACCTTTTCTGAAAATTTGATCTGAAATAGTACACAGTGTAATAAAATGCATAATAGTACAATACCTACAAATCTTATATTTCTCCATTTAAAATACTGACAAAATGACAAATTTTATACCACAAAAATCAAAACATAAAAATCCCTGTAATATCTAGATCAACATATTTGGATGTGATAGATTTGGCATTATACTTTTGGTCTTCCAAAAAAAATTGCTTTGACGCAGAATGGTGAGATTGTTGGCGAGAAAAAGAGATTCACTCAAACAGCTTTTTGGTTGAGTAGGTAGACAACTATAGTCACTTAAATTCCAGACTCATGCTAAAAGAAACACCAGTCCTTCCCAGCTTAGCTTTCTGGATCCTGCACATTTTATTTAGCAGTTTTTGTTGGGTTGCTGATGACATGCTTTAGATGTTTTTTTTATTTTTTATTTGGGTATAAAAATCTCAGCCTCTCGCTATTCAGAAAGCAGCTTCTGAACCTGCAGGGTCAGACTTTATGTGGCTCTATGTGCCAGGAGCATTTGTGGACAACGGCAGGCAAAGAGTCATAAAAAAACAAACAACGGGAGGAGGGGCACAATCACAATATCAACATGTGTCATCTGATAGATGTGTCAATTTAGGTGCAGTTTGTTCTGCCTTGAGCTGTGCACTCTGCATTCATTTCCTGTTGTCTAAGTTCAAAGTGTTTGTCACCCAGTGTCATTCACACTGCCTGCTGCCGCCTCACTGCTTGGGGACATCGCCGTGGTGACAGGAAATGTTGTTTTCCCTCAGCAGTACACTGGGTCACTTGGTCGACGGTGGCAGAGGGTCAGGGCGGGATGCAGAGGTACCCGGTGTCGCCACCGCAGTACGACAGAATGCTCAGAGGATTCACAACTACTCGCTGAATGCTCCCAGAAGCAGGAGAGCACAGACAGATGAGTGAAGAGGGTGGTAAAAGGTGATGGTGCAGAGGAGAGTGGGTGGATGTAGAAAACAGGGGAGCAAATGTCTTCACTGGTAGATTTATGATTCTGCTGTGTTCACTGTATGAAGGCCATGTGACAGTCCTGTGACGGTAGACGAACCGCCATGGTCAGACTAAGCAGAGGTCCACTTGATTAAAATAACACTGCAGATTAATCAGGCCCTCTGTACATATTTGCCTCGAAGCATTAATCAACAGTGGGCACACTACTCTGAATAATAAGCAAGGTGATTATACAGCTCTGAAAGACTGTTCTTGTTCATGATTCTGGCCATGAGCTGGTTTGCAAGCCACTTGTTTTCCGAAAGTGATATAACAACACCAACAGTGAAACACAATGGTAAATCAGTGAGCAATCAGTGGGTTTTATTTACTTAAAATCCCAGCCTTCCCCCGAACACATTTGATTAATGTCTTAATTTAACATCTGCAAGAAATCAGATGTTAGTGAAACGCTGCTATGCTATGCTATGCTATGCTATGCTATTTCCTCTGCACAGAATTCCGTTTCACTGGAAAAATATAAAGTTGCAAGACTGGACTATTCAGAAATTAATCTTTCATGTTCTCCAACATAGTGCCTCTATGAATATTTCCTATGGTTGTCTGAAAATAAAGAAATAAATAAAATGCATCCACAGTCAAAAACATCAGTTTGCCACATGAAGTTGTCCTGTAAACTTAAAAAACTCTCACACTACACTATTTGCATAGAATCCTTTGTTTCCTTTTGTTGTACTCCATAGATAAACAGTCTGTAAATCATCAGCACTTACAAAATTGTTATAAATGCAACAAATGTTGTCATAAGTGTCAACTAATGTCACACTGTTATGAACCTGCCCTCAGAGGTTCATAACTGTTATGAACTGTTATGGGCCTCATAATAGTTCATAACAGGTGTCTATCATAATTGTCTAACATACTCTGACAATTGAAAGTGATGTACACATAACTCTTTGCAAGAGCACACATTTGCAATTGCAGTGTGTCTGCTTTGATTGGATATGATTATTGTCTTTTATTTCTAAGTTTTGAACACAGCCATTTTCCATTGTGCTGTGACATTTTCCTGATCTTGTGCTCCCTCCTTTCAGACTTCTACTTTATTAAGTCCATTAACACCAGCAACCTGCTTCCCAGTCATTGCTGGAACGATCTCCCTCTTCAACATTTACGAGAAGACTCTGCTTCAGCAATTTGTGCAATCTGGTATTTTCTATCATACAATGTCGCTGAAGTTAGAAAGATAATCAAGCTTGAGCAGTATGACAAGATAAAGTCCCAGACGTCCCAAACACTTCCTTTAAATCTTTTAACACCCAATAAAGGCTAATTTGCAGTAAAGTTAACAAACAATATAAGAAGAAAAAAAAAAAAACTCAGACAAACCGCTTTGAACAATTAGCTTTAATTGTAAATCTCAGCAGTTCAACAAGATCACAAACCTGCCAAACTAAGAGGAAAGAATTGACTTATAATATCCGTATAATCGGCAAAACATTTGTATTCCGACACCTCACAGCGCTCGCTGTTAGTTGACCGTAGACTTTATAATGAAAAGGTATCATTTTAGCACATCCTGTAATTAACCTCATGAATATATATTGGTTTGTTAGCTTTCCAGCATCTTGAGTTTTCACCTTTGCATCTAATCAACACCTTCAGTTGCAACTCAGTGTTATTAAACCGCATCTCAGGGAAAAGAAATATGCTGACTTATTGTTTCCAGGTAACACTACGTTTCCCTGCATAAAAACACTACTTATTTAAGATAGAAACTGAGCCTTATCTCTTAAATATGCGGCTGACCGACTGATCGGAAGGAGACAAAGTCACTCCCACATTTCTCTTATACTGACTGATGATGATCGTTTTAAATCCGCCTCGCAGGATTGCAGCGCTCAAAGATAAGCACTAATTGGGGTTATATATTCCAAGCTTAATTCCCTATTCTTCACAATATCATGCACATGTTATCATCAGTCTGCTCACAGTCAAGCCGGAGAATTCATTACATCAATTAGAGAAAGTTGACGGCAGTCAATTAATATTAGAACAGTCATGCGGTGGCCAAGCCATTTGCCCGTCTTAAAAATGTTTGCAAGTGAAAGTATTAGTAGGGATTAGAAAATTAATCTTGTAACAGTGCAAGCAGGTGACTAGGAGCTCAAACAACTTCATGCTGGAAAATTTAAACTGCTCATAGTGGATTAAAAGGAAAGTTACACTTTCAGCTTAATGCAGCATTCAGATGCGTTTGGCACGTAGTTCTTTTTTTCCCTGCAGTTTTGTATGATTAATGAAAGGATAAATAAATCAAGCTCTTTTTCACATAGTTGGTTTCCAGAAGGCAATTTCAACCATATTGCATCTACTTTCAATGCCTGAAAGTAGATGCAATATGGTTACTGTAGTTTCTTGCAAATGAGTTGTTGTTGCGTAGGTATTTAATTCGTATTTTACAATCAATTAATTGGTTCTATACACTAGAACGCAGATTGATGGATATAGCTATGATTCAAAAATCCCTGTTTTCTGTATATATTTACAGTGATGGATAAAAAGAAAAATCCCAAAGAAGTACAAAGTTGATCGCAAACAATAGTTGCACTGACGCATAAAAAGAAAAAAAAAAAAGAAAGACAGAAGAATGTTGTAAAGAATTTTTAAACCCAATCTTACAACTAGAGAGGGTGTTTGCTTCTTGAACCCAAACTGAGATCTTGTTTTCACAGCACAGGAGCTTGACAGCTGAAGGCTCTGGCTCTCATTTTCTACTTTGAAACTGAATCACAAGAGATCATCATGTTCTGTGACAGCAAAGCATTGTGAGAAAACAGCACAGTGAGATGGTTAGGATATGGAGTTTTTGTCATTACAGAATAAATGTAATCAGAAATTAAAAAGAGCTGAAAAAAGTTTATGTGTGAGAGATTTAACTTCTGCTGCGAGTTCTTATTAATAGTCTTCTGGCACTGAGAAAGCATAATACAAAAACAAAACAAACAAAAAAAGATTGCGGCTAAATAAAAGCTCTAGATATTTTTTTTTAAAACAGCTCCAGTTATATTTTATGGGTCATTCACTTGTGCCCTTAGGGTATCTTACTGTTTCCTACTCTCTAACTTCATGCCTGTTGATAAAACTGATTAAAACCCATTTTACTTAAAAACAGTGTTTAAATGTTCTTTGTAATAAACAGAAGAAAAGTGAAAAAAGCTGGAGAAAGTGATAAAACAACACTGACTTAGAGAGAGTATGGTGGAGTCACACTTTGTTTCATTTTATTTCCATTTACTAGAGATGTTCAAGGTTGAAATTATGAGCTTGTGAGCAGGAACCTCTTACATTAACACCAAGGCTAATCCCTCAATTGGTGAGTAGAAGAAATAACTACTTGAAAATAAAATCTCCCTTTAACACATTTAGCAAATTTTGTTTGTTGAGGCTTTGTGGTTTTGAGTTTATTTGCTACTAAAATATATAATTTTTCTCTTTGACAAGCTGTCGAATGGGACAGTCAATTTGCTTTGTTTTAAAAAACGAGTTAGAAATGGACCAACAGTGCTTGAGGTATTTTTTTTTGTAATTTTGACTGTTTATTATGTTCAACAAAAATATAAGCAGTGTTTATAGGTAACACTCCTGTGTATGCGTGTATGACTGAGTGAATGTTATATGACCATGATTAGACCGGTCACAGATGCAAAGAGGATCAGATCACGGCCAATTCACAGAGGAAATTGAATGGGGCGTGGGGTTTGGAAATGAGTCCCGTTTTGATTTACCTTCATTAACACAGTTAACTACCACACCTGCTGCCATAATGAAAAAATTGTAGTAGAATAGTAAATTATAAAAGTGGAATGGGGACAAGAGGAGCATCAGAATCCTTTCCCAAATTAGTCAACAATTAGCTTCTATGCTTTAAGCTGTTAGTACTTTTGCTAACAGAATAAATCTGAATTTATTCTCACAATAAATTCAGATTTCAACACGTTAGAATGCCTGAAATAAAAAAAAAGCAACTCCACAGCAGGTGTAAACTCTCTCTGATTTACTTTGACTGTACCTGGAAATCTAAACAAACAGTGCCAGTCAGTTGTGGCATCGTGTACAGGTAGCCCACCAAAGTGCAGAAACCCCCAGGGTTTTGTGCTCAGCCTGCTGTTCACAGTGGTCCCACATGACAAAAACCTTAATTCATGTTTTCCACTGAACTTGCTGACAGCAAACAGATGCTATATTTCATCTGCAACAAAAATGAGGTTTAGTTGGAAAGTCTTGCAGCTTCTTCAGTGTTGCTCCCAATCTCTTGGGTTCCCCATTCATTAGTTTTGAAGAAATATCCCGCTTTTAGAAAATATGTTATATATTTTCTCCAACTATTAGTGCATGTCTTCACTGTGCCATAGTATTTTATTTTATTTTATTTTTTTCAATGAGATCATTTTGTAACCACTAGACTAGGGCATACGTTTGAGGTTTGACTTGTACATTTTGCAGAAATTCAAGGATGTGTTTGTACATTCTAATTCCATATAAAAGATCATTCCAGCCTTGCAAAATCCATTTTACAATAACTGAAAACATGCCTGTCAATGCTCAGACAGCAACTCACAGAAACGCCAACGTTTAAAAACCAAAAATTGTTCTGATTCTTGTCAGGGTTCAAGGAAGTTGTTTTTGAGCAGTGGCTCAGTTTCAGGTCTTTGGGTTAAACTTTCCAATGATTTCAAAACTACTTATCTTTCTCTTTTTTTGTCAGACAGGAAAATGTTTTCAACGGAAATCTGTTAAAATGAACACAGAAAGTCTACAATAATCAAAGCAGTTACGCTGAGTAAAAAATAGACAGCAGCCACAGAGATGACATTGAGGTAGTGCAGGCATGTTTAATGATGAGCCTCAGATTTTTTTTGTTTTTTTTGTTTTTGTGCATTTATTTATCCTTTTTTTTTCCTACGGTGTCATGTTTTATTGCTGCAGCTGTTGTTTTTCATGTCATTTGTATTAAGGAAAGAGGAAGCATCCTTTCCCATCAGTGGAAACCCTGACACCACTGTGATTTATAATCCCTGTGAATAATTTGCAGAACATTCAGTCTCTCTGCGAGATACCCTGATATAAACCTCCTCATTTAAGCTGGCCCCTGGGATGCTTTGGACAGAAACGCTTTCAACACAGTTGCCTGTAGGCTGTGGGCACGGTTAGCTGCTCTGGACTTGTAAGAGCCTTGTCATTAGTTGGTAGCTTAAGTTAAGACAAGTCTTTCAGATGGCAAAGCTATATTTCTCACAATTGTGCAAGTGAGGATGTTCCTTTGGTCAGCGTTGTGCTTTTGAAATTGTAATAAGGAGGTGTATTACAAGGCGGCGTGGAAATATTTGTGTGGACAGATATGCAGACCTCAGCCCTGAGCTGCTGGGTATGTTGTTTTTTTTTTTTATTTATTTGCATTTCTGCATAGATAAATCACTTGACACCTTTATAGTTTGTTCTACGGACTACGGAGAATTGCTTTTTCAGAAGGTGTGCAGTGCCTTTGTGTACATAACCGCGTGCCGGTCGATTTATCATCGGACAGTAATTTAAGTAATTAGGGCAGTGATAAATCTTAATTTTTTAAAAAAGAGGTTCAGGGATAATTGTGCTGTTGAATACCTGTTCAAATAGTGCTTCGAACAAAGTACAGTCATATCTGCGGGGCATAAATGCCTTTTACATTCAGCCTTTTAGCTTTTTTCAAGAGTTTTTGAGAGTGAAAGAAAAAAAAAAATTAAATATTTAGTTCTGTAAATTGAGCAACAGCAGCTTAAAGGTTATATCAAATGCTCCTCTTCTTTCATACCCTATATTTTGGAGGCAATTCATAGATACAACTGTTCTGGGTCTCCTCTGAGGCGTGCCCCAGATGAAACAAAGCATACACCTCAATAGGTCTCCATGGCACTGGCGGCTATCTGACTGGCTTTTGGAAGACTGACAAGTGAGCATTATTTTTCAGAGGAAAGTGGCAGGCAGTCCCTCATGTGATATGTGGGCATGTGAAAGGCTGCTTTCTATCTTTGTCTCTTTGTGTCTTTTCCCCCTGTTTTTTTTTTTTTTTTTTTTTACACCTATCCTATTCAAGCAGGCCTCTGAGCATTTAAATGATCAGAATGCTGCAGCATGGCTGTCTGCCCCCGTGCTGTCAAATTTGGACGGATATGTTTCAGCAAGCGAGCGAGGTAGACACAGACGAAATACGTACACTACACAAAACAACGCGCACGTGTTCGCTGGCACACACACAGATTTGCCCACGAGTCCGGCGTCGCTCTCCAGACAGGCGAACGCCTCTCGGCATACCCGGCAGTTGAGCCGGGCAGAAAAGTGGAAAAATGTGCTCCCCAGTGGAGATGCAGTCAATCATAGAGCTGTCCAGAACCACCAGCTATCTGTTCAGTGAGAGACCAGAGGGCAAAAGGCCACAGTCTTTTTAGTTGAACTTTCAGTCATTCGTCAACTATACATCTAGAGTGAACAGCTTTTTATCTGTCAGTGTTTTACAGAAAATAATATCCCTGGACAGTTTCATGCAATCAAATACTTTTCTCTTCAAGGATTGATATTCTGTTCTTTAGTTTAGCATTATTATTATTATTATTTTTAAATTATGCATTACTCATTTAGGATAAGGGGCAAAACTAAACTCTGAAAAATAAGATAAATTTGATTAAACATACCAACCTCTCTCTCTTTTTTTTTTAGTTTGTTTTGCTTTTTCATTGTAAACATGATTTTGTTTAAGAGCCCCACCTATTCGCAATTCAGTGTTGTCAGATTTTTCTGTGGAAGGTATAACTCCAGATTTTTCAGGGATCATGTTCCTACCCACGGATTTTGTTGAAGAGCATATGTAAAATATTTGGGGGGAAAAAAGCAGCTTTGGTATTGAAATACCCAGGCACAAAGCCACCTGACATGCTGCTGGCTGGCATTTGCAAAGCAGCCAATCCCGGGGCGGCGTTCATTTTCCTTGGCACTGATTGACTGTAACCCCAAGAGCAGACATAAGGAAGGCTGTGGATGTTAGCCTATGCGGTGGTGCTAAGATGGTTTCCACTGTTCGTATTAATGCATGAGGTATATTTGGTATTTAAACTATTAAAATAGGCACTTATAAGCTTTTCAGATGGGGTCTAAAGTATTTCAGCTATTGACAGGCGGCTGTGGTCCCTAACCTTTAAAAGTAATTGCACTTCCTGCCATTTTCTTAAAGGTTTAATGAGCTTGCCAATATCTGGTTCTTGTCCTGCATTTTGTGCTCGGCGGGTCAAGCTGGATCAAAGCATACAGGCTCCCCTCGTGAAAAACACTTGTCATAATATAAAAAATAGATGGTTTATTGTGTTTTCAAACATAACCCTTCAATTATACACTGCAGCCATATGACCTGAAACAATACAAATATGTACGTAGATCGTAACTGGTAGCGTTTGGATATTGCTGAGCGCAGATGTCACTGTCAACACAGACTGATTAAAGCAGATAAGAAAATAAATAAGCCACAGGCAGTCGTCGTTATTGACAACAGCACAGTGTGCCTCTAGTGAACCAGAGCTTGCCAATTTTTGGGAAAAAAAGCACAATTTAGTCAGCAAGACACGATCTGTCAGTGGCGCGCCTGCCTGCTGGCAGTAAGGGGAATATGGCTTCCTTCCGTGCTCTCCTTGCTTGTCATTTAAATAAAACATGTTTATGTGACTGTGCTGAATAGGGGCATACTCAAAAAGTCATCGAAAACAATCACGATCTGCCTAGGTTAGGGGTGAGTAAGTAATTTGTTAAAAATTGGTTTTGGCAAGACTTCATACGTTGACAACTGAGTCAATGATATATTTTTTTTTTTTTTAGCTTATTGCGGAAAACAAAATCAAATAAAAGATAACAAAGCTTTGATTAAAAAAAAAAAAAGAACTCAAAAATTCAGGACGTCATGCCTGTACTTTATGCAGATCGTACCATTTATAGAGCAATAAGCCTAGTTTTCTTTTTTCTTCTTTAAGGAACAGGGAACGACACGGAGGAGCCAAGAATGACTGCATCTGCCTGTCTGCTCCTATATCCATCAGTCTGAGAAGAAATGCCTTGTGAACAGTAGATACGCACTCTGAGTGCTGAGCTGCTGCCAGAACTGATCGATCTGGAAATGTTATCGTTTGGATGACATACCTGCAGGTGGCTATTTCTGTCTGTATTTTTTTAATTATTTTTTTCCCCTAATAGCTTAATAAAGTCTTGAACATTTTCCATATCTTGTCTGACCACATGTCATTTTGGTAAACAACACAAAACTGAGTTAGTGGAGTGTATGTTTTCAATCCATTAGCTACTCCTTTTAACATTGTATCTCATCTATTCTAATCTTAATTAGCATACTATCTGAAATAACGTGGTAGAATTTAGGTACAAATCCGATATGGAGCAGTGCCAAGATTGCATTTAATTCATATGTTTACCTGCTCCTACACTGACCCTGTCAGCAGGGCAGGATGTTACTAAATTGCCGCAGAGTAATCTCTCCGTATCAAGAGACGAAGCTTTTGCTGGTCAGCAGAACACATTGCTACTTTGGCAGAGAGATGTCAGAACCTGCCTCCTGTGGCCGTCATGACCACACTTGTTGAAAAAAAAAATATGACACATTGGTCACAAGTAGTTTCATCTGCTGAGTGTTTTCAATATCCTCGGATATCTCTGGGAATCATCCGTTTCGCCGTGTGCACAGGATGCTTAGAGTCCCGAAGCAGGATATGTGAGCTTTGCGATAGCTGTGATACACAACACTGACATTCTGAAAATGGTCTTTTCTTTGGATTTTCATAGGGGTGAAATTGAACAAATCAAATATTCTGTATCTGAACAGTGATCTAAATCCACAGAGCCTTTTCAAACTATTTGGCTTTAAGATGTGCCGCCAAGTTTCTGCAAAGTGTCACCAGATGTTTGCTTCAATCTACACAAATTGTCTGACGTGAAAGACTGAGTTTCATGTCGTGAATAAGACCACCATCTGGGTCAGCGCCCGCTCTTTTGATGTCTGAATGTTTTAATTATTTTATTCATTGTTTTTAATGGCTGTCTAAGCTTACAATGTCACAGCATTACCACCAGGGTTGGGGAGTAACATATTACATGTAATGAGGGTTGCATAATTAAATTACCAAATGAAAATCATTGTTTATAGTAATTTATTGTTGTAAACAAGATGTATTTAAAATAGTTACTTAAATAGGACACCGGGTGTTCGCCGTGGCTGAAACCTGCTTACTCCCGGCACACTGTCAGGATCCTCCTCCGTCTTCCAGGGATCACTGTGGGGGAGGGGCTCAGCGCCACCTCGCGGTGATCCAGACCGCGCAGTTGTACAGCCCCGCCTACTTCTCACTTTCGACCTTCGCTTAGCTACGTTTGTCCCTACCTCATCTTCTTCCTGATACCCATGTCCTCTCTCTCTTTCTGACATGAATGACTGAACCGCTACATCGTCTTCAGAATCCTCGCTGTCTGATTCAGACTCAGACTGCGAGTCTCCCTCATCTTCGAGCTCAAAAAAGAGCTTTGCTGCCTGCTCCACATTCATTCTTCTCATCATTCTTTACAGAAAAAATAAAAAACAATGTCCGATATACAAATTACGAGGTAGATTTTACCGATCGGTCTGATATCACAACTATCTGTCTACGTGCCTCTTTTTTCTCTTCTCCGTTCCCGCGTTACTGCTTTTTTTTCTTTTTTCTCATTTTTACTTTTTTCGCGGGGTTACTTACGTCACTGTCCTTCGTTTATCTGTAACGAAATGTCAACTCTTATCAGTTGAATACGTGAGCTCGAGTGAGAGGATCCTGTTACATTTTATTCTTTGTGTTGCGAGAGCGCTCCGTTTCACTGTCGAACGGAGCGGGTTTTACAATTTCGCTAATTGAAAAAAATATGGTTTACATATTTAAGCATAACTCCGGTTTTACTTGGTCTATTAACACGATTTAAAAACTGGTGTATAATTTAACATGTGGACTTCAAGCACCAGTAAAAAGTGAGACTGGGGGAGGCGGAGTCTTGCTGCTACGTCGCGCCAAAGCAGACATGTAAAAAAGACGCGCCCGCGCGTCCAATGACTATTGTTTACTTGTCAAATTTGTTTACACTTCTTTGTCGTCTGGACGGTTGCTTGTAGTCTAAATATTAGATTTCCAAGTACAAGTGAACGCATGGAGTTCTGTGCAAGCTATGAAGCATGTCCAATTTCCCATCATGAGTTTGTTACTGATGGCAGAGTGTGACAAGCAGGCATGGTAAACCGGTGAAAGCAGCATGTATTCAGTGACTTAACAGTGCAGGATGACCATGTGAGTGAAATTGAAGAACGTTTATGGTAGAAAACATTGTTGATGGCAAATCTAATCGTGCAGAATTTTGAAAGCTAAAACCAGGAAATACCCCTTTTAAAAGTGTTATAATAAGGTAATATTAGCTATACAGTGTTTAGGGTTTAGTTGTGTTTAGGTTTTAGTTTAGTTTTTCTTTATGTCTGCCAGATGACTCAGTCTCTGCCTATAACATTTCTCTCTGTCCTTCGGTGTGAGTGACATTTCAAAATCTCTTCTGGTTGTTACTTTTCACTTATTTACTTTTAATGAGAAATACTAGCTCCTAGAATTAGTTATATCCTTATTTTTACATTAGTGTCTACTTGGACGTGCTGTTTATCTTTACCTTAATGGATCTTGATTTATTAGTCTTTTTAAAAAAAACCCAGAAATATTTACTTAAATAAATGTAATGTCTCCTGTCATTCTATTATAATTTTTCAAAAAAAAAAAAATGTTGGTAGATTTTAGACCAGGAGCAGCTGTGGAATCCCAAATGTGTTCTCTACCAGGAAGCAAAGTGTATCTGTGAGATATACATGTAAACATGAAAGATCCGTTCTCTGCTGGCTGGCAAAAAAACGCCCTTCACAGACTCTAATTCTCAAATAACCCCACAAAGGAATCGAGGCCTAACATGACTAATCTCCTAATTCTTTGACAAATAGATAATATGCAGCACACAGTGGAAGAAGGCAAGCACAAAGGTATTTCATTAGTTTTAATGTCAACCCATTCCCATACCTAGAATGTTAAATCCTGCCAGTTTTGACAAAGCTGGAAACTTGGGACTCAAGCTCAGCATCATGAGCAAGATGGTAAAAAGATTGTTGGACAAATCATCTTTTGAGATGTTTGCTCTGGGTAACCATGCCAGCATCTCTGTGGAGAATGTGGTTTTTATACCTATTCTCTGGTGATTCAGATCCCTGTGTAACAACATTGTTTTTCCAATTTTCTTTTTATATGCCCTTTAGTCAAGTGTGGACACCTACATTTCTGTAAAGATTACACAAAGATCATAATTTGACTTAAGATATACCATGTCACAACATTTGTACAACACCTTGAAACTAGATGCCGATGTGTACAGAACCCATTATAGGCTGAAGACGGAGAACCATGACAAAGCAGCATGTGCACGACACACTGTGAGGCTGCAGAGCAGAGGGGAACTACTCTATAACAGTTTATATTTATTTTTCGATTTTCCACACAGACCTGGTGAAAAAGCAGAAAATCATGTCTGAGCAAGGTTGCCCTGATTTTCTTTGTCTACAGATGCATTTCTGTGGATACAACGCTGAATTGAACAGCAGCTGTTGTGAGATAGCAAAATCTGGGAAACAGAAAATATCTAAATCCTTCTAGAGAGCCGCTCTACATTTTATTCAAAATTCTCCATATCGATCATTTCATTGAGGTAAAGATCAAAGACCTTCTCCTTATTAATTTGTGCCCAGAGGTATCCTTATCTAGTTTAAAAGGCAACATAATTTAGTATTATCCAGATCCATAAAAAACAGACCTGAGGTCTTGAAAATTGCATGTATGACAAAATTGTAGGTATGATAACTCTGGGACTTAACTCCTGGCGGGCCAGTGCATGTGCAGGCCCTGTGTCCAGGGGCCTGCTGTGTATTGGTGTTCCTTGGGGCCTCTTAAGCTGATGGGGAGGATTTTACCACCACGTTGCAGGTACTCTTTCATCTAGGGAGTGCATTCTGGTGGTGGATGAGAGGTTAGGGGGGAGGAATAGTGCTAGGACTTATGACTCTTTGAACGGAAAGGATCCATTCACTTTAAGGAGCCGTTCAAAAGAGCTGTTTAAATGCGACATTTTTAAAAATCAAGTTTTTCATAGGAAAAGCCTGTCACGATGTCAGTGTTTTGGAGTTTTGTTGTGGGGGTTTATGTTCTATAGGTTCAATTATCTTTTAGAAGTCAGGTTTTGTTTCATGTTTGCATGTATCTTGGTAATTAATGTAACTCATGTTTTTCAAGACATTATCTCCTGATCTCTTGATCAGTTATTTCCCTCACCTGTTTCCTGTAGTATTTGAGTTTCAGCCTTGTCTTTGTCTGGTGGGGGATTCTTGTAATTTGTATGTCTGTATCTTAGACAACCTGCCAAGTTGAGCCTCTGCGCCAAAATAAATCCATGCAATGCCACGCTGGCCTTCTCATTTTGGCTCATCTTTACTTCATTCATTACCAACCATGACAAAGCCATTTCATCCCTGTCCCGTATAGTTTTTTTTTTGTAGTTGTATAGTAGAGCTCTTGGAGTAATTATAAAAGGTCAGTTACTATTGGAAAGGCCTACCTCCATGTTCTATATTTTCTATACTTGTGGATAATGGCTTTCAAAGTGGTTCACTGGTCTCCCAAAACCGTAGAAATGACTTTCTAACCCTCTCCAGACAAATCTAGACAAAAACACATATGTGCATATGTGGACTACCAGAACGCCTCGTGACCCAACTATGGATAAGCATGTTGGGTAATGAATGGATGATTTTTTTTTCTTTTTTTTCTGAATTTATAATTAACAGTTTTATGAAAAAATATTTGGAGCTTGTACTCTTGTGACATATTTATTCCATATTTTATGGAAAGTACATCAAATTAGGGTAAGTTACATCAACAACTCTTCATTTCACTCTGGCAACATTCATTAAATCTTTTTTTAACGTCAGTAGTGTGTGTGTGCGTGTATGTGGTATAGGTTTTGTGACCATTAGCACTTGTTGAAGTGATGATGAGTTGCAAGTGGCTACTGAAGAGAAACCATTATGATGTTGACACTTCTGAACTTCTCTTAGTTATGCTTAAAAAAAGATCTTCATTACATAACAAACCAAAAACACCATTCACACATGGTGATATGTACATGGTGGTCTCTTTTGGAACAGATGTTAGATCTACACTATTAACAAGAGCCTAGATGGACAAGAAACATAAAAATCAGACTGGCTGTGCAACACAGGTACATATATATATATATATATATATATATATATATATATATATATGTATTTTTTTTTACATATCATTAACTTTGTAAAAATTGGTTCACATGCTGCAAGGACAAAAGCATTCATCATCCTTGCTGCAGTATCATTTAAGTCATGCAATCATATGTTTTGAGACCATGTTGCACAGAAGCAATGAGGAGAAAAAATACATCTTCAGTTGTATGTCTCCCCTGCTGCGCCTCCATGTATAGCATCAATCTATTCACAGTGTGAAAATGCTCCACAGTTAGCTTGCACACAGACACAAAAACAAACATACTCAATATACATATCAAAGACACGAACCAGTTGCTTATAGCGCTGCGACTCCCACAATCTATTCCTTCTTCTTTTTTTTGTTCTCCTTTTCCTTCGCTCTCTCTATACGTCCTTCTTCACATGTGTGATATGTCAAAGTCTTATTTCAATGTCCTGGCACCACTTATACTCAAGGCAAACATAAGGTGGTGTGTGTTGATGATTGTCAGCAAAGGCCATTTATCATCTGTCAAGCTTCACTTCTCAAAGGAGGTAAATACACCCAGTGAATTATGGTTGTTTTAGTCTGCAGGCGGAATCCCACATGACAGCCACCAGAAGGCCGTGACAAAATCGTTTATGAGGAAATAGTTTATCATGGCCATAGTAAACATTGTCCATCATACATTAGCAGAATAATGGATCTTTGACTCTCATGACAGAAAATTGAGATCACAGATATTTAGCAGCTAAAGTGCAAACATGAAGATGTGTAATTTATATATATACAAGGTTTTGACACATATCCTTTGCAGTTAAAAGAAATATGCTGATCAGTTCAAAGGTAGATTCAAATTCAAAATCTCCCATGAGGTATGAATCATTTTGGGCTTAACGTTAAGTCAGAAGGAAGGCACGTCTAGTTATCTTCGGAAAATAATGTTTAAATCAGTTTTAGATTTACAAAAATTCCTAAATTGATCTTCAAAACATTTATTTTATAAAATGTGGTTTCTTGAATAGTTCTACTAATTTGTACATGTGTGCTTGCTTCAGTTCAGCCTTTTCTGCAGATCAGCTTGCAAATGCAATTCACAGCATTCACAAGGAATTCATGCAGGAAATGGATTTTCTTTGTTATTTTGTGGTAGCACCTCTACTTCTTTCAAACTGTGTTTTCTGTCTCAGCTGTTGTAAAAGAAGATTTGCTTATGCTTTCCTCTCCTCACGTGTGTGCACCTTTGTTACTCCAGTAAGCATTCAAATGATATGTGAAGCGTTGCTTTGATTTGCAAAGCAACGCTAATTGCATTTGTAATAATGTCTTCAGCAGCTTAGACACATTTAAAGAACAACTATTTGTAGTTGAGGTGTGTGAGATGGGGACAATTACCTACTGTGCTTCACAGAGACATTTAATCCACACTTTTGGTAGAAGACCTGAGTGGTTTTACCATATGAACACTGTATTGAAAAATAAAATATGGGGGCAACAAGGCCAGTTCAAAATCCCGTCCTGGAAAGTGGGCCAATCATTAACAGATCTGACTCTGCTTTTCCTGACTGCATGTGTTGGCTCTGGCCAGAGCTGCATTCCACTGAGAGCCCTTAGGCGATTGCAGCAAATGGCTCCCATCATATGGACAGACGTATGTGGCTAAATGCAGGCCGTTTAAATGTGGCAAGACTTTTCTGAATGCACTAAACGCTGTGGGCAGCAGTTAACGATTGTCAAGCTTGTGGCACATGGCTTCATGTAGGAATTCACGTTTGTTAGATCCAGTAATCTGCCTCAACAAATGATCCTGGACTTAAACTGTTGCCAGCAGCATCTGTCGCAGGGAGGTGTTTGTCAAGCTAAGACACAATGTGAATACACAGTCTGACAGTGAAAGTTAATCATCAGTCACCAAGTAAAACAGAATTTCATATATATATAAAAAGGTTTGAAATGACAAGTGGTTGATGGCTTTTGTCCTAATCTCCTGTTAGACACCAATTCTTAATATCTTTGCTCCAATTCAGCGGTTGAAAAATAATGACTCCTGCAGTCTCTTTTTCTTTCACCCAGTTATTTTAGCCTCAAAACATGACTCGCCAAGCTATTTGCTTTGGAAAAGCCAAGAAAGTAGTCTGTTTCTGTTTCGACAGTTTCCTTAATAGCATGTTGAAAACTGGTTTGCACTCTGTCAGAGTCTTGAAATGATATTTCAGATGGAGGAATCATTAATAATGATAGTAGTTAATCAGCAGTTGACCCATAAAGTCCAGGTATTGGTAGGCGGGACTGTTTAGACTAACAGTAAATGGGGTGTTCAGGAAATGGAACCACTTTATATTCCATTTAGAGAAAAGATGCAGTCATGCATTAAAGAATATCTTGTTAAGGTTGCAACAGGGGTGTCTCTTCTGAAAAATGGTTCAAATGTAGAGGAAGAATAATTTTATAATCCATGTGTCCCCTTTCTAATGCTTTAAATACATTTTTACATTATATGTTTAAAATCTATTGTATTAGAAATATTTAAACTCAAATGCTTTTACACAGTTCATTGCAGAGGAGTTATACTTATTTATTTATTTATTTTTTTCAAAAATATATGGTGTCAAATGATGCAGTGAAAAGTACAGTGGGAGGTCAGGTGATTAAATATCAACAATACTAATATAATTTCAGCCACTGAAGGTTGCAGTAACTCCATACTGCAACCCTCAATGTGTTATTACATGTCGTAATAACACGTTTCTGTTATTACGATTGTTACAGCCCGGCTCAGAGGACCTTAACCTGGGAGGACACGACACAAAGAATACTTTTACAGAGGCATTAGAAGCATTTATTATTAAAATGATGTTTAGGGGTGAGGAACCGCTGCACAGGCGTGCGCGCCCCTCTGTCTGGTCGTCCGTCATGCGCATATCTTCTTTGGACATGAACCGACTGGACCCCACAGATCTCAGCATCGGCTCCCAGATCTGGTCAAGCGACACCTCCACAACTGGTCCAATCAGACCACAGACTGGTCCCCACACCACGCCCCATGCTGTCTGGCTCCAGCTCCGCCTCTGGACCTGGTTCTTGATCTGGCCTCTGGCTCTCGTCTGCCATGAACGGAACGAGCGCTCCGTATGTAGTGTCCAGGTGGACATGTGACCATAAGTGCCTTCCATCTCCCAGACCTTCATTGAAGAACAGTTAACAGGCCATGATGCCACACATCAGGGGCTGTCACAACAATACAGCAGTTTGCTCACATACTAAAATCCAGCCCGTAATAAACCTTATTACGGGCTGTAATAAGTCCTATTACAGCCCGTAATGGTTTTGGCTGCATTTACAAAACCTTATTTCTAGCTATGCAGTAAAAAAAGACCAATAGGGATACCCAGACACTCAACACAGGAATGTGCTTTTGGGTTCCGGTTCTCAGGTTTTTAATCACAAATTGGAACTTAAACAATCAGAGGGAAATCCAATCAATCAGATTCTCTTTAAAACTTTTAAATGACGATAAACAGCTTTAAAGTGCAACCAGTGGCAACGCTGACCTACTTTGAGGAAACTACACTGTAAATGAGATGGGTTCAAAGTTTTTACCATGTTTCTTAACTTCTGCTAGAAGTTCCTGAAGGAGCAGCAGAGTTACCTTTATCATCTTCTACATATTTATCAGTGACAGCTGATGAGTTTTAAATTCTTGTCTCATAGTTCCACATTAATTGTGCTTAATAACCAACAACAATTGAATGTCTTTATTGTCTTATAAGTTATAGGTTTAAAGAATAACACTGTGCTAAAACTTGTGATTTTTACTTCATTGAAAAACTCACAAGACCACTATGATGGTTTAGATCAAATTTGAAGTATATCCAAGACACTTGGCTGTTTAGCAGTTCATAGCAAAATAATTAAATAAATAAATAAACTGCTCTACTTTCTTTACTGGCCAGAGGGATGGCTAGACGGCACGCAAAGAATGCTGAGCTGTATCACACTTCCACTTTTAATAAAATCTGATGAAAAAAATGTGAGCACTCTCACAGAAACCAACTGTTAATGTGCTACTTTGACCTGAGAGTGTTGGATCAAATCCCTTTGCAGACCTTCATTAAGATTAATGTTGGGATTTGTTTTAATCTGCCTTGTCTGTATGAGAGTGAACTCATCCGAGGATTTTTTTTTTTTTTTTTTAGTACAAATACAAACCTTACTGTCATCTAGTTGAACGCATATTATATTTTAAATTAGAATGTTAGAAATACGATAAGTACGTTTTGCAACTGTGTGTCATTTGAAGACACCGAGAGGAAAGGAAAATGGTTTGGAGTTCTAGAAGAATCTTTTGGAAGGGTTTCCAGAGAGGAGTAAGGAAAAAGTGTCACAAGTTATTGTTGACGACAAACACAGCAAAGGCGTTTCCTTACACAAATGATTAGGTTGATAAACTGACTCTATTCTTGGATAGCTGAGCAACATCTCACTTGTTCTCAGTTACGTCTCCTCTTCTCACCTAATTGTCTCTTTCTTCTTGTCTTGTCTGCTTCTTTTTTGTCTTGCGCATCGTTCAGACGTCCAGCTTCCAAAGTCCTCCTGAAGCTCCAGCCACATCTTCATGATGTGCATTTCAGGGCACAGCCCGTGAAATGGTATGGTATGGTACCCTTTGTTGTGAAGCCTTAAATGACTTTATCAAGGAAAGAGTCGTGCTTTGAAAGCTCAAGAACAATCTTCCAAAGCAGTTTGAAACAATACACACAAGACATATCAATACTGAAAACCACTGACACAATAAGATGATTAGTTTGCTATCTAGATTTGAAATACAACCATGAAGAGAGAAAAAAAAGAACAAATAATATTTTCTTTGTATAAAACAAAGACTTGCAGTTTCTTTACCAATCCAAGTCATAAGCTGCTTGTGTTATCACAGAAAAACGTCCTCCACAAGCTGGAGTTGTAAATTGACAGTCTGAGTCAAACTGCAGAGAAAAACAATAAGTATTACATCTCTTGGTGGCCCAGTGCTACACAAATGTTTTGAAATGTTTGGAAGCAATTCTAATGATGGACACCAGATACATTATATGATCAGTCTGTGATTTGAGGGTAATTTGATTCTGGTCATAGGACTCAAGGCAACTTAGGTTTGTTGGGGTCAGTGGCTGCAGGCTAAGGATGGATCTGACTGAAAACTCTTATTGTGTTCTTTGGAAAATGTCCAGAATCTAAACTGACACTCTAATCGCCTTGCTGTCGGAAATACAGGGATTTTAAGATCTGAAACTACATTGTTTTTGGGGTGCTTTTTTGCTAATATTGAGAAAATTCTTTATGAATTATTTTTTGGTGCTTTTTATCATCTTCACTCATATTTGTGTCTTGCTCTGTACAGATATATGTAAGACTCACAACAGCACAGTGAATCAATCTGGCATAATAGTATGTCAAACTGTCCCAAAACAGCATTTTTTTGCCCATACTATTGTGCTAATAGTTCTGACCCAAGAAGTGATGTCGTCCACTATTTCACTTGATTCTTCAAATCCTGGTCATTTTAATTTTGGACATCAATGGGTAGTAGTTATTTGTCCAGGACATTCCAAGCTCAACTAGTGTAAGAGCTGGGAAACTATCTAGAGGCCAAGTCAACACATCAAACTCCTCCGCATTCTCTTGGAACCAGTCCTGAACAATTGTTGCTCTGAGACAGATCAGATTGTTCTGTTCCCCATGTGCATCAGTGAGTCTTGACTGCCTGTGACCCTGTCTGTAGTTCTCTGCCATTGTTTTTACCCAGTCACATAGCCATCACAGTGCTGCTCCTGCTAAAATCCACAAACTTGCCCATTTTCCTGCTCTTAATGTATCAATTCTGTGGACAATGGTTCACTTGCTACCTAATGTAATCCACCCACTAACAGGCATCATAACCGATAGACAATACCTTTCTCTGATAATAATATAATGCCTGGTAAGTGCATGCAGGCTATAAGATCCACAGTAAATCAAAGGTTTTTCTGTTCTTGCTCCAAGTCTGATGTGCTTAGATAACTGTTACAGATCCAAGTATCTCTGAACATTGTGAACTTCATTCAAACAAAGTTTAATGCCACAGTTTTTAGTTATTCTTGCAAGTTTGATCATTATTCTATTTCAGAGTTTCCCATTTTTCAGGGCGTTTAGGGAAAATGCCAGTATTGATGAACATCTTGCCCCAGAGGCTGCAATCTTTCATTAAAACCCTGTGTAAAAATGCCACTTTTGGTGTGAGAATTATATAAAAGACAATAATAATCATCAGATGGAAAAGGTCAAACTTGACCGAACTAAAATCCCTTTGGCTTTGAAAAGAAAAAAAATGTAATTTGTTTCTGAAATAAAATGTTTCCATAACATTTTGAAACTCACATATAAAAGTGTGTCAAGTGACAAACTTTCTCATTGTTTCACAAGCTAAGATTCCTATTCATTGCGTAATTTGAAGCTGAGTGGATTGTTCTTCTAGGCCTACTTGGTGTCCGCATTAAAATTGTGCCATTACAGTGCAGGGGAATTTATCTGCTAAAACGTCTAGGACTTTGTTTCCAGCCAGCAGTTTTTCTGAGCAGGTCTCTGAGCAAATGGCGGTCAGAATTTATGATTGTAAAAAAGAAGCCTGGTCAGCTGAAATAAAACAATAGACAGACTCTCATCTGTTTATATGGAACTGATGCTAAAGTTGTAATGTCAGCAGGAGGGGGTAAACTGCAAGAAACAGATGATTTTTGCTGGGGGAAAAAAAATGTTTGGACACAGTAATCAATAGATATTTGATCAATTAATTGATCCTTGCATTGTGTTTTTTTCTTTTCTTTTTTTATTTCAGTTGTCAGCTGGACAAACTTCAGTCATGAAGGTCACTGGTTGCAGCCATTATTCTGAGATGTTGATCTGGCACCGTTTTGTAGTGAGGAACATAATCTTAACCATAACATGATCCTTAAAATAGTACAAACAATAATCATTTTTGGTGTCTACCTAATTTTTACTGTCATATTTTCAGAATGGTAAATACAATTTTTTATTACATCTGTCATTGTGGCTGTTTCTTGATAAATTTGCTCGGCTCCTGTGTGGTCATGCTTCTCTGTACAGAACAATTTCTGTTGCTCGTGGTTTCTTGGAATATGAGCGCTGGCTTTTTAACAGCAAAAACGTAATATTTCAAGCTACTTCTTTTTAACCACATTAAATAAAACGTAATCTTTGCCAGTTTTTAAAAAACGCAGTTTGCTTAATTGTTGCATAAATTGATGTTTATGCAATTTATGCATAAACATAAACTGCATAAAATTATGCAATATATTATATTTTATTATATTATAAAATATAATATAATAATATTATATTATAAAATATAATATTTTATAATATAATATTATAAAATATTATATTTTATTTTATAATATAAAATAAAATGAATATTTTATTTTATATTATTTTATTGCACTACAAACAAGTTCAATCCCATTGCTATATGTAAAAAAAAATAAAAAAAAGGATGTGGTTCTGGGCCCCATAAGCTTTCTGCCCTTTTACATTTCAGATGTCCCATGAGTATTTAAATCCAGCTGAGATGACTGATGACCGCAGCTGCAGCAGAAGCCACATCGACATGTCCTTCTTGGTTAAGACCATGTTACAGCCCTTTTGTAAAAGCAAAGATTTGGTAAATAAGTGCAGTGAAGCAGTGAAGATGAATTGTTCCCATCCACCAAAATCATTTATCTCTTCAGTCACTGATTTATTTAATTCTTTATCTACTAAAAGGGGCATTATACCATTCAGACGAGCCACTGTGCATTTTCACCATAATGATGCCTATTTACCTGGCCACTTGTGTCTTTACAACCATTCATTATTTGCGGGGAAGCTAAGAGTGCAAACTGTTTACCTTTGCTTAAGGAATCAGTTTTATTGCATACAGAGAATTAAAAGGTTGTTCTTTATAAACCAACATTTTTAACCCTTTAACTGTTGTGAGGACTGTTGTAGAACAATTATCTAACAGTGGGATGACAGTCAAGGGGTTGAAAGGAAAGGAAAGTTCTGAGTTTTAAGTGAGTGCATCTTAATGGGTTACAAGCAGTTAATGTTTTACTTATAGTTAATAACATTCTTGGCCCATGCATTAGTATTAATCCTTTATCACTAGTTTAAAGTGGATCAAAGTGAGCTTTTATTGTCTCAAACCAACTCCATTCTCAGTAAACCATTATTACATTAACCGTATGCATTTGAATGAACAATTTATCAGCTATTTTGGTTTTGACTCGTTTTAAGTTCAAAATTGTGTATGTCTTTAAATTAAAAAAAAGGAACTCTGTTTTTTGAGACAAAATGATCATAATTTCTTTATTTTTTAACATGTAAACTAAGCCTAAACTGTTTGTTCCATATGCAGACATGCTCATCCACAATGCAATATCTAATTGGTTCCATCATCTAATGCTGCTTACTAGCCCTTTAGCTACTTGTGGCGTACAAATTAGCATTTTATGGTGTGAAATTATTTCCAGAAAGTCTTTAACTCAGGACTCTGCTCTTCTTCACATTGGTACTAAACACAGAAAACTCAGCTCATGACTGCGCTTCAAGTTTTATGGGGATAGTTTGTCAGTTTTACACATCAGAGTCTGTTGCAGGTCTGTAGGGGCATGACTGCATGAAACGTCTGAAAAAGTTGGGACTCTGTGCTGCTCCAGAGGGAACATGGAGTTAGAAAACGGCTGCAGACCGCTGCAGCGCTCTCCTCATCTCTGCTCGAGGCTTGCGACTCCAGGCTACACACTGGCATATAGCTACAAGCATAACAAACCTCAAATCTCTCAAGTGTGCTTGGTGGAGTTGCATTATGGGTAATATAAATGTCTCTCATTTTGGGGGATCAGTTTGTAACCCTTTTTCCTCTAACGGGAAAGATTAAACAGTTTTTTTTTTCATATATCACTGTGAAAGTTCTGCCGGTTGTTAGATTATTTATAATGCAGCTCAAGCTTTCGGGAATTTTGTGTTTACATAGTTTTAATTACTATTGGAAATAGAAATGTAAACATCTGATAAAATGAGGCTCCATATCCTAGCTGTATTTTGTTAAAAAAATAAAAAATAAATCTTTTTTTTTTTACAGATGGGACTTGGAGTATCTTGTTTTATCTCTGGATAAATTAAAAAATAGAGTCAGAAGCCAGATAAATGTATTTTCCACGTTTTAGGGGTGAAATGTTCAGAAAAAACCCCATAAATGTTAAATGAACAAACTCCTCTGTGAGAACTCACAGAGTATAAAGCAGAATAAAAGTGACGCTCTAACAAACTGGTGTTTGTAGAGGCAACTGATGTGGAGATTTCTGGGTTGGTTTAAGTCTTGCTTTATTTCTGCTGTATTCTGTTTAGGGTCTGTATCACAACCCTGACCAGCATAGACCTTATATGTAAAATGAATACATGATTTGCCATATATCCAATAGGTTTATCTAAAATAAACACCACTATATAAATACACTAGGCTTTCTTTCATGTCTCCAGATTCATAAATGAACCTCTGTCTAAAAAGTAATTGGGGTA
This sequence comes from Poecilia formosa, assembly GCF_000485575.1. Classification (NCBI taxonomy): domain Eukaryota; kingdom Metazoa; phylum Chordata; class Actinopteri; order Cyprinodontiformes; family Poeciliidae; genus Poecilia; species Poecilia formosa. The sequence continues at coordinate 4,424,900 of NW_006799949.1, forward strand.
AAAATATAATGAAAATAACTAAAAAAAAAATGTCAGAAGAGCAATTGTCAGTGTTAAGAAAAAATAAATTAAAGATGATTTCTACATATATTTATGAAACTAAATTTGTCATGGAGTAATTAGGTTTAGCCGTTCTTGTTTGAGAAAGATTACATTTAAGCAAATTTTGTCCAGTTAGCTCTAATGCCTTTTGGGAACTCCTTTGTTCCCCAAAAGGTGTTAAATCAATTTAATCTGAAAAAAAAAAAAAAAGACTTTGGACCACTGAGGAATAGTGGAGTCCCTTTTCTCCTTAGCCTAGATAAGTCTGTGACTCTGATGTTGAGCAGTCCTGGTTTTTTGAGTTGCTTAACACAAGGAATTGAACCATTGTAACCCATGTCCTGGATTTTCTGTGTGGTGATTCTGGAAACACTGGTTTCAGCTGCAGTTCAAACCTTTTCAATCTAGACCATACATGTAGGTTTCACCAATGGAAGATATATGTTTCATTTTTTGCCTGGGGAATACAAAAATGTTTTTAAAGATCTTTTTGTTGTATTTTACTTTTCTTATGAAAGGAAATACCAAGGAATAGTTTAAATTGAGACGTCAGTATACCACGGCACAATGAAAAATACCGAAGGTAAAGTTGGATTATATATTGGGCTTTCAACGTTTGCATTAAAGGCCCTCAAATTCTGTATTTAAATAGCTATTTTCTAGGGAAGAAAAATCTACATATTCATGAATTCTAAAGTAAAACTATTATATATGCTCCTTTCAGTCTGGAACCTCAAGTAAAGTTATCTTTGCTCAACAACTGCAAAACACTGTCTGTGCACTTGCTCTTTATCAGGTATGCTTCATAAAAAATTCAAAACACTTTCCCAGGCAGTTGTAGCCTGCGGCTCTCAAGGTTTGTCTTTGTAACAATTTGATAATACTGGTCACACTGCATCGAGTGTCCTTGAGCACTAACAAGGGTGAGATATTTGTTTCCTTAGTCCATACAGACACAAAGGAGAGAAAAGAAAACACATCCTGGTACCAGAGTGTCTCAGCGACTGTTTTGAGTGACAAGGTTGACAATTCTCAGTATACATTATTAAATATTACCTTTGAGAGAAACTAATGCACAACAGTGTGTGGCATTTGTTAATGGCGAGGGTTGAGAGTATGGAATTACAACAACAGACATATTTAGTATAATCATCTGCCATCCGGGAAGCAGAGGAGATGATGCATACTGTCATCACATGATGCAATGAAATGTTACATGGCATTTTAATGAACATGTTTAATACGTAAAACTTTCTCTTTTGTAGTCTGCTCATTAAGGTTCCCTCACATTGCAACACAACTGAAGGGTTTTTAAATACATTAGCCAACCAAGTATATAATGTTTAGTTTAGTTCTTAAAAAAAAAAAATCCATACCCCATCAAACTTTTTCACATTGTAGGTTTCAACCACAAATTTGAATTTATCATAATGAAATGTTATGTTGATACACAAACAAAAAGATATTTGTGAAGTTGAAAGATGCAAGAGTCAAAAAGTCAAGCTGCAGAGATCCACAGCTGAGGTGTTGATCTGGACAGATGAGATCACAATTTAAAGTTTTGACTTATGTGCAAAATGCAATGTGTGACAGACAACTAACTCTGCACATCACCTTGACCGCACAGTTTCACGCTGTGGGGAGGTCTTTATCAGCAGGGAAAGGGAAAGAGATGAATGCTGATGGGAGCATTTAAAAGAACAACAACACACCTGTGAGAGACTAAAAAATACTGAAGACTGGAGTAGAGATTTGCCTGTTGGAAAGGGCAATAAACCTAAACACAGTTAAAGCTACAATGGGATAGTTTAGATCAAAGCATATTTACATGTTGGAACAGTAGAGTGCAAGTTTAGACTTAAACCCAATTGAGAGTCTGTGGAAAAAAATATTAAAATTGGTTTTCACAGATTCTCTCCATCCAATCTAACTGAGCTTTGGGTATTTGCAGATGAACAAATCTTGCAGAGACACACCCCAAAATGCCTACACCTGTAACTAAAGATGGTTCTCAGAAGCATTGATCATGGGTAAAAGTTCAAAATGTATGAGTCTTTTTAGGAAACATTGCATGCATATCTGCATATCTCATAGATTAATTTGGGGGTATAAATCAATAATACAAAGTGTAATTTGTTGAAAAGAACAAAACAATAATTTTACATTATAAAATGTATTTAACATTTCATTCAGTAATATTTCCAAAATCCACTTGACTCTAGCAGCTAATTTTTTTACTCAACCACATTACAGCTCTATCAGTCTTTTTAATTGTTCACCTGTGGCTTTTATGTTTTTCTAAAATGCTTTATGTAAGCGTTAACAGCCAAATCACTTTTTGTTCTGCAATTAGCTCTGCTCATCCATTTCACAATTGTAAAGTTGCACTAGAACGGCCAGTATCATTTTTATTAATGTCAGCAGAGTAAGTAAAATTCTTGGGTGAGCTAACTGTGTGATAAAACCTTTATTTCATAGCTACTCTTGCAATTGTCTCCATCATACTGTTTAAAATCTAGGTTCCCGGCTGCTGCGTTCACACCTTCCTTTAACACCTCCATATTTCTTTCCCCAGACCACCAGCTTAAAGAGTTGAACATTTTCTGGTTTATTTAATATTTCACCAACCGCAGATTGACCATGGTGATCAGAGACAGCTCGGCATTTGAAGAAGATAAAGTACCAAATAAAAGATTCACAAGAGGGGGAAAAAAAAATGACACACTTTGCTTCCAACTGTGCTGGACTGCTCCGTCTTACAGTAACTTTCTACCACAGAGATAAGCTCTTAAAGTATAAACAGTGGCGCCAAATTTAAGAAGACATGAAGCAAATCAAGTCTAATGGACTGATGCTCATTAGTTTTTACTCGGGGCTTTGGAATTGTCTCTGCTCTAAACCGCATGTTTATGTGAAAATAACTAATGATGGTTTCAGTAAGCGAAATGGTTTAGAGAAGGTTTAGTCTTTGTCTCAGTCCTCCTTAACACCATGACTGAAGTTTGTTGCAGTGTAAAGATGTGAGATAAACTTGGATTAAATCTGTTAAATTCTCACAGCTGTCAAAAATAATTCTATGTTTGCTACACTGACCAATCACTAAAGTTAATCTCATGCTGCTATGGTGAAATCTGTGTGCAGGGAAGAAGCCGTACCAAGGATATGATGTCCAAAACAACAACAAACAAAAACAAGGGTTAGAATTAAAGAGGAAAATGTCCAAACATGAAGTCAAACTAAAATAATAATAATAAAAAAACTCTTCTGTAACCTCTTAAGCATTTCATTAATCTTATAGAATAAGATAATCTCTCTCTAAAGAGATTGGCTCTGGTCTTATTTCTCTATTGTGGAAGGAAGGCTTTTTAGCTAAAGCAGATTTTTTTTTTTTTTTACAATCTGGCAGTCTGCACAACATGGATTCAGATGCACGCACAGCCTAAGCAGAGATTGAAAAAAAAACAACAAAAAAAACTTGCATACCAACAGTTTAAAAGCAATTGAAAAAAAGCAAATTGAAATTAACTAAAAATATGCACAGATTGTCTTTTGGGTAATTGATTACCTAATAAACACATTATGGTATATATGCAGGTACATACAATGTAAGAATAAAGATACAGATGAGAATAACAGTTTGTAATAGAAATTGATTTAATTCTTATGCCATGTATTTATCCATTCTCTCTACTTATCTTTGGGGTAGAGCTGGAACATGTTGCCAGTCAGAAGACAAACGACCAGGCTGTCATTTACCTGAGGCCAATTTAGAGTGACCAACTGACACTGTGTTTATGGATGAAGGGAAAATTTTGCAGCACCCAGAAAAAAATCCACACATGCAGGTGAATATTTAAACAGAAAGACTGCAGCAAGGAACTGAATCGAGGCTTTCTTGCTGCAATTCAAGAAAGCCTTGAACACTGTTCCACCTAAAAGAAGTTAATTCTTGAAAATTAACTTCTTTGGAAATTAACACTTTTGGAAATGAATTTCAACAATTTAATTTGACACATTTAGTCATGAAAAAAAAAACAGCTTACATTTTTGTATTAAAAGAATAAATTAATTAAACTGAATTATTTTGACACAAGAAGATGTTTGGCTTTAGCCAAAGACGTCAATGCAACCAAACAAAAACAACTGCCTACAAACTGAAGCATCTAAACTTTTTATGGTTTTGGAATGTTTTGTTGCTGCAAAAAATCTGCCCATCTTATAATCAACCATAAATTGTGCTGTGTTTAAAAGCCTGTTTGAGAAAACACATTAAATAAAGTTAAGCTGAAGCAGAACTGGGTCTTGCAACATGACAATGATCCAAAATAAACTAGTATATCTAAAGTAGAACAGCTGCAAAAAAAAAAAAAAAAGTAATTTCCTGGGCAGAGTTCATGCCCAGATTTTGATCTCATTGAGATATTGTGTTTGTACATGTAAACACCCATAAATATCTCACATCTCAAAGTGAGGAACAACACAAACATTTCTCAGACTGAGACCAAAAACTCAGTCTGAAAAACTAGGGTGTCCTAGTTTAATGAGTAAAATGTTATTTTTATTGTTTAGGTGCAATTAAATAAAATAACCTAAAAATAAAAGAGAGATTAGAAAATTATATGTTAACCTTTCATAATTAAAAAAAAAAAAAAACTGAATGGGGTTTCCTGTTATTTTTATTTTTTTTTTTTTATGATTTCTTTCATTGTAGAAATCCAAACCCTGGGTGAAAACAATGCAGAATATTTCACAGAATCGTTTTTTTTTTAATTATACTTTTTCTAAATCCAAAAGTCTAGTCTTTTTTTGTGCTTATTTTGGACTTTTAACAACCCCACACCCCCTGCTGATTCTTTACTCTCATTTGTTTCCTATTGACTTTCTACATTCATAGTTTAATATGACAAAGTAAATAGACAGTATGTATTTATGAAGCACGGTAATTTTCACTGTCAGCCAAATGGCTGCCAAATTTCTGACATTCAAATTAGTGCACTGAATTAACGGTACCACCTTGCAATAAACTCCTACGCTGAAATACCGCTATCTTATTTCACCTTACCACAGCCAGACTCAGTTCCCGTTCTCAGCAACAGAACATCTTTAAAAGTTGGGTCAAAAAGTCCAGTTAGCGTAGGTGTTTTTTTTTCCCTTTATCGAACAATATCTATTTATCTGCTAAAAATGCATTGCCAAAAGAAAATCAATGCTGCTGAGAGCAGTTGTAAGGGGTTGATCACCTTACGTCAAGCCTTGCTCCAAATCAATGAGTTTGATGTTGGTTCAGTTGCTGGGAACGATTGACTGGGGGAGATGTAATTGGTCTCATTTGACACTGTAGCAGGTTGAACTCAAAGAGGTGGACTGAGAAACTGCAGTACAGGATGGAGAGTGGATCATGTGTGCACTCTTTTCTCTGGGAGAAGAACATAATCTTCCCCTGAAGTAAAGCGCAGAGTGGATGCACTTACACACACATCAGTGTTTTTGTTTTTGTTTTGTTTTTTTCCTTTCTAATAATGTCAAAGCAAAGGGAAAAGTGAAATGTTTCCAGAAAAAACAAAAACAAAAATGTTAAGACATACAATTTAAAGTGTTTTATATAAACAAAGAATTAAGACACATTTTTTTTGTTTGTTTGTTTTTTTCCAGAATTGATATTTCTTTTACATAGTTTCATTATTTTTTTGGATATGCTCGTTTCATTTCCTATTAAAACAAACTTCTTTTTGAACTAAAATATTTCCACTAGTGGCATAAATATATATGTTTAATTTGTTGTACAGCATGTGATCTTGAAACTGGGAAAACTGGATGGTATGAAGAGCATTTGGCATTTTTTGTGATTTAATTGCTGCTGCAACAGTTTAAGATTTTACAAAAGTCGTTGTGTCCTTGCTTTTAATCTTTTTAAATGAACATCCTAAGTATGCATTTTCAAAGGTCAATGAGATAAATATTGGTATTCTGAAAGGACAAAGTAATCATTGTGCATACACTAACTGCTGGTTGAATAATGCAAATTTGAACCTTTTTGAGACAATTGTGTTGGACATTAAAAATGTGAAGGATCTTTACTTTTCTTGTGCTTAATTTATCTAACAGAGACAAAGTCAAAACTCAACGTTGTTATGGTGGATTGTGAAACAAAAGCTGAGACGCAATTAACCTCTGGCACCAACATTTGATAGAGTTTTCAGCATTTATAAGCAAAAATTGATAAATAACCAGGCTTTTTCTAATGACATGAAGTGATAAAGCAGCAAAGATACTTTCAAACTTAATAATTTGTTTGCTTCATATTTTATCTAAGGAAGCCTCATATGTGTGCACAGTAATCACGTCACACTGACTAATTTTCTCTTCAGATGTTTGTTTTTTCTTTTACTTTGTGAACAAACTGAGTACCCCGATCTTTGCAAGAGTTGCCCTGAAATGTCTCCATTTTTTGTGCTTTGAGTGCAAATCGTACAATGGCTCTGGTAATTTTCTTTCTAATTCCCTGTGTCCTCAGGCAAAGGTTGTTTGTACGTGCGCAGCCACCTCTCTCACTCATCTCTCTCTGATAGTGGTTGTCTCTCATTCCGACACAAAAGTCACTCCTCTACCTCCCTCTCTGAGCACATATCCAGCTAATTAAACAAAGCACACAATTTGATTAAACAAGTAAATTGTGCTAGTCTGTGTTTGCGATAATTAGGATAACCCAGAGTTTCCCCAAGAACATTAACCATGATGGATGTTTCATCCCTGACTCAGAATAGCTGCGCTTCGGTGGCACACAACTTGTGACAAGAAAGAAAGGGGCTCGAGATGGAATCAGTTTAATAATCTAAGGCTCAGACGGCCTAGTGATCCCATTTAGGAGACATTGGGATTCTAAACAATGTCTGCAACGAGGGCCAGAATCATTGAGAGGCTTTCAACCTTCGCTGATTTCAAATAGATCCTCGAGAATTTGTCTCATTCACATACTAATGCGTGCTAGGTTTGGTATAGGAACAAATGTGAGCAATTCCAACGCTTGTCTGAGTCTCGCCTGAACCTAAATACATGGTTGATGTGGATGCCATGAAATCTAATATATTTAAAGAACAACTATTTTCATAATATGTTGCAAGAAATACAATGGATTTTTTATGCTCAAAATCCATTGGGACCCTCGTGCATATAGGCTTTTTAAATTAGATTTTAAAGTATATCTATTATTTACAGTATCATAGAAGCATAAAACCTCTTATAAGACGATATACTCAAATCTATAACTGAAAGTTAATTTAAAAATAAATAAAGAATAGAGGATGATTTTTTTTTTTAAATCTGAAATTATCTAGTAATTTAAAACCTTATTTTGCACCATTTTCCTCCTCCTTTATGAGCAGGAAATTGGATGGACATCACTTCTTTGGACACCAGACATTATGTTTTTGACCTTTAGGTTTTGTTTACACTGATGTTAATTTTTCACCTCTTAAAGCTGCGACAATCTCACTTCACTTCAGTCATGAATGATAAATCTTGCACTTCCTTCATACTTTTTTTTTTCTTTTCAAGTGGTGCTATTAAATTTAAACATGCAGAAGAAGCTTTGGACCGGAGCCCAAACAGAGAGACCGACCGATAAACACAAAATATAAATTAAGAACTGTTAATTAAAAACATTAAAAACTTCAAGCTAAAACAATGCTTCATGAAATAATTTTTACAATTGAATTTAAAGTTGGTAATTTAACTCATTAATTTGAGTAATTAATTACATGAAAAAACATGTAATTTAATCACACTTTTCTTAATTTCTGGCACACCCTGATCCACACAGTCCAGCAGGTGCAGTGAAGAAAATTATCCAGATTCAATGAACGACAAGAAAGTTAAACTAAACATTGCAAGACTGGATTACTTGGCTTTATGGTCAGGAGTTTTATTGTTTTCATTCGTTAAATCATTTTCTGCGTGGCTATGTCCAAATTCTGCAACAGAGTTGCTTTTCAAAGCCAAACATGTTGTGAGCACAGCACTATGTCTAAAAGGTTAGCTACAACAGCACCGGTGCAGGAAAGTTTATGTACAAATGAAACCAGACGTTTACGTACACCGAATTAAAAAAGACATACACATTATTTTCTTGGTGTATGAAGTTAAAGCTGATCAAACTTATCTTGTTTTAGGTCAGTTATAGTTATCCAAATCATGCATATTTGCTTTCTTCTGAATTTATGTATTTATATGTTTTGTTCTCAAGCTGTTATTTTAATTGGAAAAGTTTGTGTTTTGTGTCAAACATGATTTGACAAAAAATGTGAGTTGTCAAGATTATTCAATTTCCATCTCTAAAAGAAAAAAAATATATATATATTTTTTAAATGTTGCAAGATAATTATTTAACCCTGCAAGATCAGGGTTGAATAAACCACAAAAACTCCTACTAAAAACATGTCAGTTTTTTTTTAATCAACAATTGAATGAAGTGCTGCATAATTAATAGAAAAATTATATAATTTTTATTTGAAAAGAGCTACATTATTTTTTATAATTTGAGTTTTATGTTCACTGTCTCTTTTTTTTTCTTTCTTTCTATTGGTCAAGGCCTTAATGAACAGAAAATGACAGCAGGCTAGCTATAAATATGGACAGTCACACCGGAACATGGACCTCAGACTTTTTTTTTCCCATCTCCTAGTCATCTCACAGATTGCATAAAAACATGCAAGAAAATGAGGAAAGCTGGTGAGGGCGATTGGGGTGGTGAGGGATAGGGGAGGGGACAAGCAAGACCTGATTAAAGACTGTCTTTGTTATGTAATTAGCTCGAAGAAAAGAAGGCCCCTCTGCTGCAGGGTGTAGAGCAGCTGGCCTGAGGTTGTCTAATTGCCTGTTCGGATCCTTTCCAGGCTTCATCCTCTGGAGCTCACACTCGTAATGGCACAGATGTTTACAGCTGCTTACCGCGGAGAAGGCTACATGGTAACCGCTGACTCTTTCTCATGTTGTGATCCGGTGACACCACTCTCCACTGGGACAGTCTCACACCGAGGATATATGAATGGGCTCAGCTGCTGCAGAAAGGACAACTAGTTATTTTTACGACAAATAAGAACAGCACCGCGAGTTCATTCTAAAATCAAAGGATTCTGCTTTTAAATTTATAAATTTTTAATCTAATTGTGAAATTCTTTTACTTTGTTGCAGCTTTTGATTCCAATTTTGACCTAAAGTGTTATTGACTCTTCATCCTCTTTGAAGCTGCATTGCACACTGAAGGTTTGTGTTAATTTCTTTCAAAAGGCGTCTGCTCTTGGGAAAGCTCTTTGCTGTTTTTCCAAGCATGCAGACAAAGCTGAGCAGCTTCTGTCTTCATTGAGGAATATTAAACTGCATTACTGTAGGGCTTCAAACTATTTTAAAAGGCAAATTTTCAGGGTCATTTTATTTTTCTTGCCTTTCACATTTTT
>NW_006799949.1:4435155-4449218 GCF_000485575.1 Poecilia formosa
GCAGATGTTGTTTTTCAGAAAAACCACATTAATGATGTAATCATTTGCTTTCATCAAAATTATTCTTCCCCATCTGAGAAGGAGCTGGGCTTTTTTTTTTTTTTTTCAGTATTTTGCTGGCTAGCGTTATTCATATGCTAGAGTACTCATACAAATATACACACCTGCTCGACAGAGAGCAGCCAAACACCTGCATCCTTCTGACTCCTGAGGTCTGCCCACGTTTCCCTAGCGGCTGGTGTAATTCCTCTTCCTCCCTCTTGTCTCATTTCCATCTGACTCACAGCTTGTGGGACTCGAACACATTTTGATGACCAATACCCTCCTCTGGCACGAACATGTATATACACATGCACTTCTCATTCTCAGACGCTTCTGTTAATATTAAGAAAAGGGGGAAAGCGGGCGGGTCTGTGCAGAATAATGAGGTCAACATGAGAAGGGCAAGAATACAAGTAGAGGAGCTGAATGCCACATAACTGGCTGGTCTGAAAAACTCTTACTCTGGAAACATTTTCAATCAGTTTAGAATTGATTCATATAGAAAAAAGAAATAATTTGCATGCATTTTTTTTTCCTCTGGAGATAAAGTATTGTAGAAGGTAGTTTTACTGTAAATGATCTGGATTGTTCTTCTATGTCCCTGTAGAACTGATGTGACCAACATATATATATTAAGTTAACAGGTTTATTTGTTTCTTCCCTCTGATGCTTTTAACACTCACCTCCTGAATCTTCCCTCTGTATCAAGAATAAACTAATTTACTTTCAGACAGGTAATACTTATTATTATGGCAGTAGCAAAAACAAAATCTAGCAAAGGGAAATTGTGTTGGGTTGTATTTTGAGAGAAAATGTGAAAGTATAGAAAATATTAACATTCAGCTCAGTCTAATAAAAACTGTGCTATGAGGAAGATACTTGGCCAGAGGATCTACCCAAAATAGTCCTTATCATAATTAGAAAAAAAACTGTTATTAAAATGATTCAACTTTGACAAAATGCAAGTGTTGATTTGTGCAATGATTATTTATTTATTTATTTATTTATTTATTATCAGTCAGCCAGTCTCATCTTATTGAGGTTTCTATCATCTTCACTCCAATGCCGGTTGCTGATGTGCTGTGACTTTACTGCTATTTATTTTCGGCTTACATGTGCATAGCTAAATATATGAAGCTGAAAAACTTTCAGGTAATAAAAGATTCAGATGTCTGTTTTCAATAGACATCTGGGACAAGAAGTACTGATTAGTATGTCCCGTTTGTTACAGAAGTAATTTTAAGCATTTTTTCTTACATGTTTAAAAACACCTAAACATGTTTCAAATGTCAATTGGATTCTGAAATGAGGGAATTTCATATCTTACATGAAACTTTAATATATGTCTTTATTGTTATGCGTTTTGGATGCGTCAGCATTTATGGTGTCATATTTAAATATGATATTATATGCATTTATTTACATTAATGTCTTAAATCTAAGTTACACTACCATAAATGTGTAGTGTAATTTTATTTTTGTATTTTTTATGGCATTTGCCTGTTTTCAATGAATTCCAGTTATATTTAAATTTGTGTTTTCTGTTCACTTGTAGTCTGGTTGTCTGTTGCTCTCCAACTATTATTTCTTCACTTATTAAATATGAACTTTTCTTATACACTATGAATCTGCATATAAGAAGAGTTCTGCAGTCATTCACTATAACAAGTCATGGCAATAAGTGTATATTTTAGACATTTTTTTGTTTATTGTTAAAAGACAAGCATGATATTTGGGGGGGGGGGAAAGAGTAAAAAAATTGATCCTATGCCAAAGCTATATGCCAATTTAATTCATCTTTATAACAACTAAATATAGTTATAGAGAAGCCATTTATTAATAAGTCATCATTTATTAATAATGTTTATAGTTAACCATACATCATGTCTGCAGAGGAGCTGGTACTCTAATCCAACTCTCCTGAAGTAGTCATTTTTCTCTCTGGCTTAAAAGCATCTCAGCACTTTCACAGACTCTGGGAGATAATATAGTATAGATAGCATATGTAGAACAGGGTCCACCCACCACTTGTCATCCCATCTCTAGAATAAAGTCACTTCTTAGTGCCAGAGATTGGGCCAACAGCTTTTTAGGTGTCACACAGCCTTGCTGCCTATAGGCCAATCTGCCACCCAACACTTGTTCCCTCATGAAGCTGATTCCACCTGAATCGAGGGCATAATTTACCCTGTGCAGAGCCTGTGAATGCTGCCGAATTCAAGATGTAGGTAGAGGCTGTCAAATCTATCCATGCCAAGATAAATAGCCATTTAGTGTGAAATGGCAGCAGGATAGGGCAGATATACACGCTGAGACAATCATAATGTCTTCCTAGAAGTGTTTCTCAGACACCTGGCATGGTGAATCCTTTCCTCAGCCACACATGTCTCTGCTACACACTTGGCAATTGCCATAGAGCCTGACAGACTATCCGAGCCTTGGCAGGCATTTCTGTAAATCACAATACCATGGTGACATCTGCACAACTTTTCACCGTATACAATGGCAATTATATAGCACATTCAAAAGCTTTCCTCTGTTATAGCTTGTAAAAAAACAAAACAAAACAACAACAAAAAACACAGATCTAAATGACCATGCATGAGGTCACAAACATATGTTTCTAGTTTTCAGTCACAAGCAGTGAAGGTAGCACTACAGTACATGCCACTTTGTGTAGAGAGTGTTCAGAGAAGTAGATTGTTTTTATGTTTGTAATACAGAAAAAAAAAACACATTCAAATGGAAATGTTTATACTCTAATAAGAAAACAATGAGTTGGTGCTCGCAAATCAATACTGAGACGCATATTGATCTTTGCTGCTAATGAAGCAAAGACATACACAAAGGTGGAGTATAAATTTCATTTCTTTCATGAGCTTCTCAGTTGGTTTAATATTAGCGGTGAGTCAACAAGATGAGCACAAAAAGGCAAAAAAAAAGTTTGACCTTAAAAAATGTTTCCCCAGCTACATTCTAACACGGCATCTATCCACTATGCACTCTCATCCTAACGGACATAGCATGACTTGATTTGAAGAAAATCTTCAGCTTTACTATCTCTAAACTTGTGCTGATAGAAATGGTGAAATTCAGCCCAGATAAACTCTAATCGGTGTGGATGTAACGCTATAAGCTCTAATGGATGGCTTGTTACACCAGATTGGTTGGTCCAGAGTGTAATTAGAGCAAGAACCCTGAAGGGCCCAACCCTATTAGGTTTTAATAGGTTTATTATTATTAGTGCTAATGCCTTAAAGGGCAGGATAATTTCTGTGTATTAGATTGTATTTTTTATTTTTTTTTAATGATTAAGAGGTACAGCCCTATTGTGTTTACAATTCTTACCATAATTCAAATATGGAAACCCTAATTGTGTGAGATTTATTGACAATGTGACATTGAACTAAGTCCAGTTCTGGAAAGTTTGTGTGATGATTTTAAAATAATAAACACATTCTTACCATGATGTAATAGAGATTGAAGCATAGGTCCCATTTTACATGTGAGGCAGACGACATCTGCTTTGCACCTATAACCAACAGTGTACCTAAAATTTACTCCAAAGGCTACAAGGAAATTTCACTGCTCCAAAGAAAACTGTAAAGGAATGAATTACCAATAATGCACAGTAGTTTGCTGTTTCTCTGTATGAGAGGGCATTGTGAAGCCTAGTTTATTTAAAAAAACTTTGCTTTTTCATGTCCAAACTTGGAAAAAAAAAAAAAGTTTTCAAAACGCATGTTTAAACTGATAATGCTATTGTTTTTATAAAAACACCATGTTGTACTGGAGAACGCTTGAAGCCAAGGATATATTCCATAAATTCATCACATCCACATAATAGCGCCACAGGACTAACCAGTTCATAATCTCTATAATTAACACATAAAACCAGAAGACTTATCTGCTATGAAACAAAAGTATTATTCCACCGTTTCCTTTTAAGTCAATGATAATGAAATGAAAGCTTACAATTGTGTCTGGGCAAACCACTAAAAAATGGAGTATATTCAGTTGTAGTGAGATTTTGTGGTGATGTCATTTACAAGTGCAATAAAGAAAGCATATAATGTATGGTATATAACACACATGGTGAAGTTATGAATTTGAGCCAAGTGCACCAGGAGAGTAGATTATGACTGACAAATTTCTGTATATTTAATTCAATTTTTATCAAATTCAGCTATTCAATGCATACTGCTTTGCAGCTGTTTCTTTTAACTTGAATAAAAAAATAGTAACTGCGTTCATCGCATCGGAGCATATTAAATCTTATACCAACATGGTTTCAATGTTAAATCTGCTCCGGAGTGTTCTGGGTTTAATAAAGAAATTATTTTGTTTTCTCCCAGTGTATATATACCTACCATATGGTACCTCAGACAAGATTTTTAGTGCTCCCATACCATGTGAAAGTATTTAAGTCAAGATGTAAGAACTTATCTAACCAAACATCAGAACTCATACGCTTTGAATCCCTGCTGCAGTTTCCTGATACTTATGTTTAGCCAGTGTCCCATGTGGTCCTGTTTCGTTTTAATGGCAAATATGCCTACCAAATGTCTGCTGAATCTCCAGAGAAGAGAGCAACACAGTCAGTTAGCAAAAACACAGGGGGATGTGCACAGTTGCGCAGCACTGCATTTTAAAAACTTCGTGTTTGACACCTTTTTTTGGTTGCTTTTTAGACAGCTGCTTTTTGCACTACTGAAGCACGCACAGAAGAGACAGATTTTGGGGGGAAATTTGATTTGTTTTTAGGTATAGGCTCTGGTGAATATTTGTACAACAGCAAAAGACTTAATGTTTAATGATCTGTATTTATCCAAAGGCAGGAACTTGCTTCTATTTTGACTGGCTGAATTCTTGAACCATGTTTCTACAGCATTTGCTAATTACTGTTTTGCTTAAGTCATGCATTAAGTGTATATTATTTTCCAGCCACTGAGCATATTTTAGATCACTATTAAATGACTATGCTACTTCAAAGAAATTTGACTTTGCTACTTGAAACCTTGAAATTGACCTCTATGTCCTTAAGAAGCTCCTATTCTCTTGGACACACCTCCTTCAGCACATCATCCCATCGATGCTCCTCCTCCAGTTTGAAGGTATGTAAACTTAGCATTCCCGATGCACCTTTCTGCCCTGGGGGAACAACGACACATGGTTGTGTGCTAGTTGCTGCTTTCGAAGGTAAATTGCATAACACTATATCAAGCCAAAGCGATTGGAGGTCAGAGATGCAATTTTGGATGGTGGATTTAACTGGAGATGGACCGCAGACAAGCCTGAGCTGACTTTGCCACAAATGATTGACTCAGGTTGACAGAACAGAAATGCATAAAACTGTGGTTGACAAAATGTGAAAAAAAGGGACAATAGTTACAAATACTGCTGAAAGGCAATGTTCCCTTGATTGTTACCAAAAGTGTTGTTGTGTTGTTCTAAAGCCAGACTTTTTAAATAACTACTTTTGAAATAGGCTTTGTCCTACCAAAACGTGCGTCTCGTTACAATTTCTTAAAGGAAAACATCATATGGCAAAGTTTCCCATATCCACAAAAGATTGATTATACCTAAGACATTGAGGATTTTTATGATAACAGTGGCATTCACAAAAGTCTTAACAAACAAAGAAAAAGCTCAGCTGCAGTCAAATCTATTGTACAGGTGATTTACTCTCCATATAAAAATTGCTTTTTACCCTCTCCTTTTCCTGACTGGGAAGCTGAGAGTGCAATGCACAGCAGGAAACTAGATGAGAAATAGCACAAAACATATGGGGAAAGGCTAATGTCAAATGGCAGGTTTGGATATATCACTCCACGATGGCTGTGCTTGAATAAAGTTTACCATAAATTTCCATTTCCCCTTATTCATGTGAGGAAAAAAAAAAAAAAAAGGAAGATTCATGGACACATCACTAGGCTGTTAGTCTCTCTCATTAAATTCCCTTTCGAATGCCACAGGTGTACATTTTAGGGTAAATCAAGTCAATATGTATGGCAACTCTTTTAGAAGAAATATGCTTTCCCCTTGGGGTAAAACCTTGGTTATCTTCCGGCTCACTGCAGACACAGTCTGGTTGTGAAATATACAACTTCTACATAAAGAGATTCTCCTCAGCTACATGCAGTATTTTGCCGACATCCTCGAATTGCAAAATAGTCATTCCAGGAGTCCTTTCACATTGCAATCAAACTGAATAGTCGTTTCAGCCTCACAGCATTAAAAAAAATAAAGAAATAAAGAAAGAAAGAAAAAAAAAAGTCCAAAACATTGCAGTCCAACATTGGACTTGGACCAAGGGAAGTGTATAATCTAACTCTCATTTGTGACACATTTGAATTTGATATTCACAAGTCTGTCCTGGTCAGCTCCAGGCCACCTGTTATGTCAGTGACGGTTGCCAGTGTAAGCTTTCGGCTGGTGGCTGAAATCTACAGCATATGACTGCTATTCAGATTGTAAATGGTTGTGAGTGTGTGTATTTGTCATGGTTCCTTATCATCACCTGCTGTGAGCCCAAGAGGAGCAAGCGAGCACACACTCATTGTTCTCCCTCACACTCAGTCTCACTGAAAGACACACCCACTCACTGCCCATGCCAACAGGACCACCAGTTTCTCACAAAACCCTCATTTAAGAGTTGCGGGGTTTTTTTTGTAAGGTTTTATCATATACAAAATTTATAAATCTCCTGTAACTCAAGACACTGCAGGCTTGTCTTATCTCCTGCTTTTTTCTTAGCTGTTGGCAAGCAGTGCCTTATATTACTTTGCTTTAAAGCGGGTTTATTTAATCAAATTACAGTTATCAACTAAGGAATAATAATCGTATTCTGAAAATTGGAATCCCAAACTGTGCTCGGGAGATAAACTAAGATTTATCAACGATACGTTTTTCATATGCAGGTTCCGTCAGAAGTCTGATTCTTTACATTCAGCATGATTTATTGGACACTGAGTTTCTATACAGTCTATTTAAAAACTTTGCTGAGAAAGTAAATTTTCAAACCTGACTTTTCACCAGCTGATATCAAAGTGGTTATTAATACTGTAAGAGCTGGATCAACTTTGTGTGGAAACACTTCTAGCTCAGCACATGCCTTGTGGGAGGAGGAACACACAGATTTGCAAAAACGCAGGTGCGTGTGTGCGCATGTTGCTACTCGGCGGCATGTGAACATACACTCGATGTAACACACGCAGAGGGTGCTGTTTATTGAGAGCGCTGCTGTTAGTTTTTTGTTCACTTTTACTGCTCAAAACAGAAAAAAGAAAAAAAAAACATTTATAGAAGACAAGGCTTGTGCTCCATCGTTGTTGGGGGACAGTGTTTGATAATAGTATTATCCAGGCAGCAATGCTGGTAATGCAAAATCTACATATAGCAACTTCCCCTGAATTCAAAGTGGAACATGACGTGCATTGAAACACCACAACTAAAACATTTCTAAAGGTGATGAACTTCCCATGTATAATCCCAACTAGATATGTATCATATTTTGTATCTACTTCTCTGGATTAAATATTGATTTCCAAAATGTTTCTTTATAGTAAGCATACCTTATCTCACTTAATCCAGACATTTTCCTTTAAGGATCTAAACATGTTTCCCACAGGTGGAAGATAATTGTGAAGCCTAGAACAGGCAACATCCACCAGAAGATTAAAGATGTTACATTCTTCCACAAACTCACGAGTTTTACTTCCCTCCTCTTCCTTTCTTTTTAGAGTAGATATACAATTAGTAAGGATTTGTTGTAATTACAAACATGGTAACATTTAATGTCAGTTTGCAGTTACATATTGTGTAATCATGTAGAGTTGTTTTGAAAGCGTTTTCTACTATGAAAGTTTTTGAAAGTTTTGAAAAATTCCTTTTTCAGAAATTACTAAATTGTTCCGCTGTGCTTTCCAAATAGATTGATGTACCAAAGAAATTATGGCTATGTTGTATAATTTTATTTAAAAGTAGTGCAGCTTTTTCTCTTCCCCACCTGTTGCTGTTGGAGAGATAGGACATCATCATCAGGACATTCACATGTTATTTAAAGACATACTAATTACCGTAAGCAAACTTCTGAATTTAAATAAGTAATTTAGCACTGAGCAAATAGAAATAGTTGTTGTATTCCTAACCAACCTCAAATAAGAAATCTGTAATTGTAGTAGTTTAATATAATGTCAGACATTGAGTAAAAATAATTAGATATTTCTTTCTCAGTGTGCATTACAACTACATATGGAAACATTCTTTGGTGCATATTTATTTTTCTCTTTTGTCTACGCTGCTTTTATACACACATATAATAAATGTATATGTTCTTTTTTTATACAGTAAAGATTACAAGAGAAACATGTTACATACATCACAGAAAACATAAAAAACCAATAACACAACCTACTAAACACCTCTAAAAACCAAATGATTGATTAATTAATGACCATTTATGGTAAAGACAGTACGTAGCCTAGAGAACATCTTGATGCGTTATTGCATAATTTCCCCCAACAATCAATACCTCCGTCTTTCTGCAAGCATCCTGGCTCCTCCTCCATTAGTTCTGCAATGTCATTTACTTCAGTGACCCAGTAATACCTCTAAGCTGTGTCAGGGTTCAGCGGTACTCAGTGACAGAGACGGACTGAGCTCTTAATCTCCCCCACCGATCTTCCCAGACAGACTCACTCTGTCACAGATACCCTGAAGCAGAAGTTCCCTCTTTTCCTCCTTTCCCTCACGAACACTGACAGGTGAAAGGAGTGGATTGGTCCTATATGTGGCTATCTCTTTAGATCTGTCTCTATGAGGGTGTGTTACTCTCACAAAGTCTGTCAAGGTCAGTTTAAGCATTGTTGAGTGTCAGCACTTTAAAGCGTTGGTGCCTTAACAGAACAGAACCTCATCAAGGTCCTTCCAATGTTTTATAAGTGCTGTATTTTTTTGATGCAAATAGTGTTGAAATACTCATTTAGCAAAACTTATAAGGAGATCAAATTATTTAAAATAAGAAATGCTTGGCGTTTTTCTTTTTTCTGCCTATTTGGGAGATAAAAGGCACTGAAAAAAATGATGAAACCACTGATGCAAAAAAGAATAAACAGAGAAAAAAAATCTAAATTGAAAAAAATATATAATAAATTGACTGCAATCAAATTGTTAAAAGAAAGCAGGCAATTCACTTTCATTAAATACTCAATTTGATTGAAAAATAAGGTCTGTTGAAACATAAGGGCATCCATTAAGACACTGAAAAGGCTAAAGAAGAAAAAGAAATAACAGCTAAACACTGATTAGATGCAAAACCTTTTTAGTCCATTAATGAAGCACTTTAATTTAGCTGCCAGAGAACTTTGTATGTGACCTTCTCTAGTGACCTCCTGCAATATATTGAGCAGTGTTTGAGGAGAGGGGGCAGGAACACCTCTTCAAGGGAAATTAATATTCACAGAGGAAGCCGTCCTGCGATGCACTAATCTGCATGAGATCTGACTTCCTTTCATTAATCAAGACGAGTATGCCCCTGTGCATCGCCACTGTTTACCTTCCAAGTTGTTGTTTGCCCAGCCTGTTGACTGCAGGCAAACAGTATAAATCATACAACAATACATGACTCAACTTATCTGCCCAGCCTGGCTCCCACACACCTGAGAAATATTGTTAAGGCCTTAGCAATCAAGTAGAAGTTAGTACCTGAGCTGTAATTTCTAGTGGAGTTCTAAGACGGAGAGAGCTGGTTGGTTGGAGTCTGGAAATAAACTGCACGAATTTCAAAATGAGAAAAAAAAAGAATGACTCTGTATATGCAGTGGCGGTTTGTGATATGGACAACATGAGCAACTGCCCAGGTTGCTCCTATGCCCAGTGAGCCAAACAGACTAGGACCGCATCTGATAATGTCTCGTACTATTTGCGGTGGCACTAGAACTGCTGCTTTCTTTAACTTACCAATATAATCAGAACATTAAGTATTTAACTATAGAATACCCAATTAGGACAATCTGTTCTGTATCTTTAGAATAACTCAGAAATTGTGAGGATACGACACACAATTATACAATTGTTTTAAACCCATCAACAGCAAACGTGTTTCTTTTCTGGTTTACTGATAAACTAAAGTTACCTGAGAGTTCATTTATTTCAGTCACTAAATTCTCTCAGTGAAACACAAATTATATAGATTAATTACACACAGGCTGGTGTTTTCAAACCATTATTTCTGTTAATCATGGTGATTTTCCACTTACAGCTAAATTAGTCATGCAGATGAAAACAAATGTTTAACACAGAAATGTGAACTCAATGAAAGCATGTTTAATACCTGCATTCAGGTAAAATTTTTAAACTGCACTTTTAATTTGATTAATGATTCTAATTCTATTATAACTCTATTTTATCAGAGATGGTAGTTAGTATACAATGGAAAAATAACATTTTCTTTTATTATTATAGGAGATTGACAAATTTCAGCTCATGCTTGATTAATATTTAAAAAGTATGTTACCAAGAAAACTCCTTATGACTGGATAGTTAAATAATAATTTGACCTTCCTTAGCTTTTATACTTTTCTGTGCCCAAAGAACTGACATTTGCATTACTTTGTTGCTAAATCAAGTGGTTTGCCATGTTAACTGATTGCAGAAACATGAATCACATTTGCACAAAATTTCCACTGTTAAAAAATGTGCTCTTCTTCTCTCTGTGTAGTGAACCAACTTTATTTAAAAAAAATAATAATAATTTAGGCGGTTATTATTAGAACTGCCCAGATCTGGTAATACAAAGCTAACATTGCTTCACTTTGTAAGACATTGTAAATGAAATCTAAAGGGAATTTCAAACTATTAGCACTAAGCTCAGTAGCCACCACATTATGATGTTGCATTACATTTGCGTTGGTGGAAAACAGTGCTCCACCTTTTTACCAGCAGCAACTGAAAAAGAGAAAAGCTCCAGATTATTTTACATTTCTGGACTAATTATTCATTATTATTGGATCTCTCTTTCTGCTCTGTGATAACTTCACATTATCTCCAGTACTGGACTCCATTAAAATTTTGATTAATAAGTATTCCTTTATTTGTTAATTTATCAAGGACTCATTAATTACAAAACCATTCTTTATTCACTCCTCTTTTATGTCTAGAGAAAGTAGAAATGATTAAATCATTACCTATCTAATAAAACATGTTGAGGAGTTACTACAAATTAAAAATTAACTCCTAGTTAAATTATCCATTGTCCCCCATTTGTTCCAAAGTAACTTCTCCAAATTGAGTTTTTTTTTATTAGAACAGTCTCAGGCTGTGTTTTATTTCTCTCCTTTTGTACACCATTTAAAAAATGTATCCTCTTGCTTAATATTTTCATACAATGATATATCTTTATATACACTAAAAATGATCAATGATAATTATTATAATACCACTAATAATAATAATAATAATAATAATCATTTTTGGAAAATCTAAGATGTGTGATTTTTCATACTACCTCTTTTGAAGTAGTATATTATTTATCTATAAAATCAATGCTGGTTTCGCCAGTCTAGACAGGCTTTGAGTGTCATTTTTAATTTAATAGATTGGAAGAAAAACACTGAATTCAAAATAATTTGCAGATTTTTTCCTATTTTATAGGAAGACATGGTGTAACATTTGAGTAAAAAGTGCATTCCAGTTGAATTAGATAAATTCAGAACACAGGTTGGACCGAAAAGTCACATTTTTGTGCTAATGAGAGTTTCAGCTATTTTGCTCAAGGTTTTCATGACAGAGAGAGAGAGAGAGAGAGAGCCAGCCAATGCCATTTGTCACTCAGCCCTCAGCAAATAGATATTTTAGTTCAGTGTGATGTAAAACTTTTCTCCACTTCACTTCTTTTTGTATTAAGCAAGGTCGGCTATGCAAAGCTGCTGGATTAATTGAAAAGGAAGAACCAGAGATGAGGGTGTGTGTTTACAGAAACAATTTTCATCTCTTGGAAAAAGCCTGCCCACACAGGGTCAACACAATGATGATGATGAATAAAAATGATTATAATAGAAGTAATTATTATTATTACACCATTACCATCAGCTCAGACTGATATATTATTATTTTTAAATTCTAAACTAATCATTTGATTGATTATTTATTAATTAATATCTGCTAGAATATGTTTTTGGGCTACTCTTTAAAACTTGAATAATTATACTAATAACATTTGTATTATTGTTACACATCTTTTTTTTTTTTTACAGATTTGCTCTGATTGTTTGGAAATTTGGACACAAATTATGCAGTTTATTATTTTTGATAAGAAAATTGAAGATTTTGATTGAGATGAATGTGTATGTGTGGATCATTGTATGTTGTCTGAAAAAAAAAAACAACTAATTTAAGTGTCAAGGATTTTCTTCCTCCAGCATGCTGTCGAAAACACTAACTACAGAAATAAAGCAGCATAAATGTTCACCCATCGTGTCTATAGACCCTTCTCTGAGTAAGTTCTGTTTTATTTGAAAACTGTGCCCCTTAAAAAAGAGCCCATTATCGTCATCTTTTTAATCCATTACATCCCTGAGAGAAATCCGCACTGAGGTTTGTAATTAAAAAAAGGAGGGAGGCAAAACAGATCCAGATGGAAGGATGCCGGAGACACAACACGGAGAAGATCGCTCCTCGGGTGAGTTTCACCTTTAATAAACTAATAAATTAGCAGCCCCACATTTTATTACTTTAGAAAAGGAATTAAAGTATAAATTCCTCCCTTTTACCTTTTGATATGTTCTCTCATTAAGAAGGGGCAGAAACTGCACCTCCTGCTGTTTGGTGTTCTCTGAGCAATTGTTCTTTTACAGTGTTGTGCTTTCAAGGCAAGAGTGTAATCAAAATCCCGAGCCTTGCAATTAGATACAATGGCTTTCCCCATCCCTGTGTGGGCATCTGCTAAGCAGAGCACAGAGGGGGAAAAAAGGCGGAATGAGTATATTGTGTCTGCGCTGAACAAGAGCAAGTAATCTAGTAAGTATTGTATGTGCATCACACACTCCACAGACCACTGGCTGTGAATAGCCTTTGTTCTGTGAGCCGACTTTAAAGTTCTCCAAGTAATTTTAAAAATGGTTCTTAAACTTAATTATGCTGCAGGATTTTACAACCTTCAAAGCAAGAGCAGAGTCAGGGGGGGTGGAGAGAGAAAGCTCTGCTGTTTGATTGACATGCAAAGTCAATGAATGCCAGATAGAGTCAAAACAATAACATCAGCCTTGATTTGAAAGATCATATCTGGGCTTTGGAAAATATCTCACATGGTTCAAATCTGTGGCCATATTCCCTGACAGACACATACTATATTATCTGACAATGTATTACTCCACATGCTACAGTATATTAAAAGTGGCGTTTTAGCTTTGTATTCAGCATTTTCACCTTCATTTTGTACTGTAAAAATACTGCATAAATAAAAAAATAAAAATAAATAAATAACATAGGAAACATGGGAATAAACCAGGACATAGAAACGAAAATTTCCTTCAGTGGAGATGTGCTTGTTGTTACTGCGTGTCTTGAGTGTGTGTGCGTGTGTGTTGCCAGACCTTTGACTGCTACTCATTTCCTGCAGTGGAGGCCCGTTATGAGATGAGGTATTTTGGGGTGGGACAGTTACCACTTGGCCTTGTCTTCTCTCCTCCAGAGCCCTCAGTCACACCAAGTCCTGAGGGATTGTCACTTACATGTACATTGTGGCATTTAAAACAAGTAGAACTATGATAGGTGTTGGATTTTAGCACAGTAAAACCCAACTTAAAAAATAATAATAGTAATAATTTAAAATAGGATAAATCATTTTAAAGTCTCGTTTTAGCCTCTGAGCAGACGGGAGAGTAAAGGAGTAAAGTAAGCATGATAAAAATAAAAAAAAGTTTCAAATTAATTTGTATTATTTTCGATCTCTATTATTTTTGTCTTCAATGAAATACACAAATATACAAATGGATTTCAATAAATTACAATGTGGTCAACAG
>NW_006799949.1:4449228-4488735 GCF_000485575.1 Poecilia formosa
CACACAAAGGAGGAAATATGCTAAAAGGAAAGACGGAGATAAGACTAGAGGAGAGAAAAACATGAAGTATCAGTGAAGTCTTCTTCATAATACACATACATGCAATATGGACATTGTTAAAAAAAGGCTATGCACCATCTGTCGTCAAACTTGGGTTACACAGTGACGCAGCTGTTTGCGCTGCATCACTGTTGCTTTGCTTCAAGAAATTCCTCAGTTTCAATCCCAGCCTGCTGTCCTTTTTCATGGGATTTACATGTTCTCCCTGTACATGCATGGGTCCCTCGGCTTCCTCTGACTGCTCAAAAACGTGACCGATTCGGTTAAATGGTCTCTCTAAGGTCTCGTTAGACATAAATGTGTGCGTGCATGGCTGTTTGCCCTTTGCGTCTTTGTGTTGACCTTTGATGGACTGGCAGTGGATGGTTAAGTGGATGGATAGTGGAAACTTTCAAAGAAATTAAAACACACAAAGTCTGCAACTCCTTCTATCGATTTTGTGGTAGATACATTTTGTGGTGAAGCTGGAGGTTTGCAGATGTTGTTTTTCAGAAAAACCACATTAATGATGTAATCATTTGCTTTCATCAAAATTATTCTTCCCCATCTGAGAAGGAGCTGGGCTTTTTTTTTTTTTTTTCAGTATTTTGCTGGCTAGCGTTATTCATATGCTAGAGTACTCATACAAATATACACACCTGCTCGACAGAGAGCAGCCAAACACCTGCATCCTTCTGACTCCTGAGGTCTGCCCACGTTTCCCTAGCGGCTGGTGTAATTCCTCTTCCTCCCTCTTGTCTCATTTCCATCTGACTCACAGCTTGTGGGACTCGAACACATTTTGATGACCAATACCCTCCTCTGGCACGAACATGTATATACACATGCACTTCTCATTCTCAGACGCTTCTGTTAATATTAAGAAAAGGGGGAAAGCGGGCGGGTCTGTGCAGAATAATGAGGTCAACATGAGAAGGGCAAGAATACAAGTAGAGGAGCTGAATGCCACATAACTGGCTGGTCTGAAAAACTCTTACTCTGGAAACATTTTCAATCAGTTTAGAATTGATTCATATAGAAAAAAGAAATAATTTGCATGCATTTTTTTTCCTCTGGAGATAAAGTATTGTAGAAGGTAGTTTTACTGTAAATGATCTGGATTGTTCTTCTATGTCCCTGTAGAAATGATGTGACCAACATGTATATTAAGTTAACAGGTTTATTTGTTTCTTCCCTCTGATGCTTTTAACACTCACCTCCTGAATCTTCCCTCTGTATCAAGAATAAACTAATTTACTTTCAGACAGGTAATACTTATTATTATGGCAGTAGCAAAAACAAAATCTAGCAAAGGGAAATTGTGTTGGGTTGTATTTTGAGAGAAAATGTGAAAGTATAGAAAATATTAACATTCAGCTCAGTCTAATAAAAACTGTGCTATGAGGAAGATACTTGGCCAGAGGATCTACCCAAAATAGTCCTTATCATAATTAGAAAAAAAACTGTTATTAAAATGATTCAACTTTGACAAAATGCAAGTGTTGATTTGTGCAATGATTATTTATTTATTTATTTATTTATTTATTATCAGTCAGCCAGTCTCATCTTATTGAGGTTTCTATCATCTTCACTCCAATGCCTGTTGCTAATGTGCTGTGACTTTACTGCTATTTATTTTCGGCTTACATGTGCATAGCTAAATATATGAAGCTGAAAAACTTTCAGGTAATAAAAGATTCAGATGTCTGTTTTCAATAGACATCTGGGACAAGAAGTACTGATTAGTATGTCCCGTTTGTTACGGAAGTAATTTTAAGCATTTTTTCTTACATGTTTAAGAACATCTAAACATGTTTCAAATGTCAATTGGATTCTGAAATGAGGGAATTTCATATCTTACATGAAACTTTAATATATGTCTTTATTGTTATGTGTTTTGGATGCGTCAGCATTTATGGTGTCATATTTAAATATGATATTATATGCATTTATTTACATTAATGTCTTAAATCTAAGTTACACTACCATAAATGTGTAGTGTAATTTTATTTTTGTATTTTTTATGGCATTTGCCTGTTTTCAATGAATTCCAGTTATATTTAAATTTGTGTTTTCTGTTCACTTGTAGTCTGGTTGTCTGTTGCTCTCCAACTATTATTTCTTCACTTATTAAATATGAACTTTTCTTATACACTATGAATCTGCATATAAGAAGAGTTCTGCAGTCATTCACTATAACAAGCCATGGCAATAAGTGTATATTTTAGACATTTTTTTGTTTATTGTTAAAAGACAAGCATGATATTTGGGGGAAATAAAAAAAAGAGTTAAAAAAATGATCCTATGCCAAAGCTATATGCCAATTTAATTCATCTTTATAACAACTAAATATAGTTATAGAGAAGCCATTTATTAATAAGTCATCATTTATTAATAATGTTTATAGTTAACCATACATCATGTCTGCAGAGGAGCTGGTACTCTAATCCAACTCTCCTGAAGTAGTCATTTTTCTCTCTGGCTTAAAAGCATCTCAGCACTTTCACAGACTCTGGGAGATAATATAGTATAGATAGCATATGTAGAACAGGGTCCACCCACCACTTGTCATCCCATCTCTAGAATAAAGTCACTTCTTAGTGCCAGAGATTGGGCCAACAGCTTTTTAGGTGTCACACAGCCTTGCTGCCTATAGGCCAATCTGCCACCCAACACTTGTTCCCTCATGAAGCTGATTCCACCTGAATCGAGGGCATAATTTACCCTGTGCAGAGCCTGTGAATGCTGCCGAATTCAAGATGTAGGTAGAGGCTGTCAAATCTATCCATGCCAAGATAAATAGCCATTTAGTGTGAAATGGCAGCAGGATAGGGCAGATATACACGCTGAGACAATCATAATGTCTTCCTAGAAGTGTTTCTCAGACACCTGGCATGGTGAATCCTTTCCTCAGCCACACATGTCTCTGCTACACACTTGGCAATTGCCATAGAGCCTGACAGACTATCCGAGCCTTGGCAGGCATTTCTGTAAATCACAATACCATGGTGACATCTGCACAACTTTTCACCGTATACAATGGCAATTATATAGCACATTCAAAAGCTTTCCTCTGTTATAGCTTGTAAAAAAACAAAACAAAACAACAACAAAAAACACAGATCTAAATGACCATGCATGAGGTCACAAACATATGTTTCTAGTTTTCAGTCACAAGCAGTGAAGGTAGCACTACAGTACATGCCACTTTGTGTAGAGAGTGTTCAGAGAAGTAGATTGTTTTTATGTTTGTAATACAGAAAAAAAAACCACATTCAAATGGAAATGTTTATACTCTAATAAGAAAACAATGAGTTGGTGCTCGCAAATCAATACTGAGACGCATATTGATCTTTGCTGCTAATGAGGGAAAGACATACACAAAGGTGGAGTATAAATTTCATTTCTTTCATGAGCTTCTCAGTTGGTTTAATATTAGCGGTGAGTCAACAAGATGAGCACAAAAAGGCAAAAAAAAGTTTGATCTTAAAAACGTTTCCCCAGCTACATTCTAACACGGCATCTATCCACTATGCACTCTCATCCTAACGGACATAGCATGACTTGATTTGAAGAAAATCTTCAGCTTTACTATCTCTAAACTTGTGCTGATAGAAATGGTGAAATTCAGCCCAGATAAACTCTAAACGGTGTGGATGTAACACTATAAGCTCTAATGGATGGCTTGTTACACCAGATTGGTTGGTCCAGAGTGTAATTAGAGCAAGAACCCTGAAGGGCCCAACCCTATTAGGTTTTAATAGGTTTATTATTATTAGTGCTAATGCCTTAAAGGGCAGGATAATTTCTGTGTATTAGATTGTATTTTTTATTTTTTTTTAATGATTAAGAGGTACAGCCCTATTGTGTTTACAATTCTTACCATAATTCAAATATGGAAACCCTAATTGTGTGAGATTTATTGACAATGTGACATTGAACTAAGTCCAGTTCTGGAAAGTTTGTGTGATGATTTTAAAATAATAAACACATTCTTACCATGATGTAATAGAGATTGAAGCATAGGTCCCATTTTACATGTGAGGCAGACGACATCTGCTTTGCACTTATAACCAACAGCGTACCTAAAATTTACTTCAAAGGCTACAAGGAAATTTCACTGCTCCAAAGAAAACTGTAAAGGAATGAATTACCAATAATGCACAGTAGTTTGCTGTTTCTCTGTATGAGAGGGCATTGTGAAGCCTAGTTTATTTAAAAAAACTTTGCTTTTTCATGTCCAAACTTGGAAAAAAAAAAAAAGTTTTCAAAACGCATGTTTAAACTGATAATGCTATTGTTTTTATAAAAACACCATGTTGTACTGGAGAACGCTTGAAGCCAAGGATATATTCCATAAATTCATCACATCCACATAATAGCACCACAGGATTAACCAGTTCATAATCTCTATAATTAACACATAAAACCAGAAGACTTATCTGCCATGAAACAACAGTATTATTCCACCGTTTCCTTTTAAGTCAATGATAATGAAATGAAAGCTTACAATTGTGTCTGGGCAAACCACTAAAAAATGGAGTATATTCAGTTGTAGTGAGATTTTGTGGTGATGTCATTTACAAGTGCAATAAAGAAAGCATATAATGTATGGTATATAACACACATGGTGAAGTTATGAATTTGAGCCAAGTGCACCAGGAGAGTAGATTATGACTGACAAATTTCTGTATATTTAATTCAATTTTTATCAAATTCAGCTATTCAATGCATACTGCTTTGCAGCTGTTTCTTTTAACTTGAATAAAAATAAAAAAAAGTAACTGCATTCATCGCATCGGAGCATATTAAATCTTATACCAACATGGTTTCAATGTTAAATCTGCTCCGGAGTGTTCTGGGTTTAATAAAGAAATTATTTTGTTTTCTCCCAGTGTATATATACCTACCATATGGTACCTCAGACAAGATTTTTAGTGCTCCCATACCATGTGAAAGTATTTAAGTCAAGATGTAAGAACTTATCTAACCAAACATCAGAACTCATACGCTTTGAATCCCTGCTGCAGTTTCCTGATACTTATGTTTAGCCAGTGTCCCATGTGGTCCTGTTTCGTTTTAATGGCAAATATGCCTACCAAATGTCTGCTGAATCTCCAGAGAAGAGAGCAACACAGTCAGTTAGCAAAAACACAGGGGGATGTGCACAGTTGCGCAGCACTGCATTTTAAAAACTTCGTGTTTGACACCTTTTTTTGGTTGCTTTTTAGACAGCTGCTTTTTGCACTACTGAAGCACGCACAGAAGAGACAGATTTTGGGGGGAAATTTGATTTGTTTTTAGGTATAGGCTCTGGTGAATATTTGTACAACAGCAAAAGACTTAATGTTTAATGATCTGTATTTATCCAAAGGCAGGAACTTGCTTCTATTTTGACTGGCTGAATTCTTGAACCATGTTTCTACAGCATTTGCTAATTACTGTTTTGCTTAAGTCATGCATTAAGTGTATATTATTTTCCAGCCACTGAGCATATTTTAGATCACTATTAAATGACTATGCTACTTCAAAGAAATTTGACTTTGCTACTTGAAACCTTGAAACTGACCTCTCTGTCCTTAAGAAGCTCCTATTCTCTTGGACACACCTCCTCCAGCACATCATCCCAACGATGCTCCTCCTCCAGTTTGAAGGTATGTAAACTTAGCATTCCCGATGCACCTTTCTGCCCTGGGGGAACAACGACACATGGTTGTGTGCTAGTTGCTGCTTTCGAAGGTAAATTGCATAACACTATATCAAGCCAAAGCGATTGGAGGTCAGAGATGCAATTTTGGATGGTGGATTTAACTGGAGATGGACCGCAGACAAGCCTGAGCTGACTTTGCCACAAATGATTGTCTCAGGTTGACAGAACAGAAATGCATAAAACTGTGGTTGACAAAATGTGAAAAAAAGGGACAATAGTTACAAATACTGCTGAAAGGCAATGTTCCCTTGATTGTTACCAAAAGTGTTGTTGTGTTGTTCTAAAGCCAGACTTTTTAAATAACTACTTTTGAAATAGGCTTTGTCCTACCAAAACGTGCGTCTCGTTACAATTTCTTAAAGGAAAACATCATATGGCAAAGTTTCCCATATCCACAAAAGATTGATTATACCTAAGACATTGAGGATTTTTATGATCACAGTGGCATTCACAAAAGTCTTAACAAACAAAGAAAAAGCTCAGCTGCAGTCAAATCTATTGTACAGGTGATTTACTCTCCATATAAAAATTGCTTTTTACCCTCTCCTTTTCCTGACTGGGAAGCTGAGAGTGCAATGCACAGCAGGAAACTAGATGAGAAATAGCACAAAACATATGGGGAAAGGCTAATGTCAAATGGCAGGTTTGGATATATCACTCCACGATGGCTGTGCTTGAATAAAGTTTACCATAAATTTCCATTTCCCCTTATTCATGTGAGGAAAAAAAAAAAAAAAAGGAAGATTCATGGACACATCACTAGGCTGTTAGTCTCTCTCATTAAATTCCCTTTCGAATGCCACAGGTGTACATTTTAGGGTAAATCAAGTCAATATGTATGGCAACTCTTTTAGAAGAAATATGCTTTCCCCTTGGGGTAAAACCTTGGTTATCTTCCGGCTCACTGCAGACACAGTCTGGTTGTGAAATATACAACTTCTACATAAAGAGATTCTCCTCAGCTACATGCAGTATTTTGCCGACATCCTCGAATTGCAAAATAGTCATTCCAGGAGTCCTTTCACATTGCAATCAAACTGAATAGTCGTTTCAGCCTCACAGCATTAAAAAAAATAAAGAAATAAAGAAAGAAAGAAAAAAAAAAGTCCAAAACATTGCAGTCCAACATTGGACTTGGACCAAGGGAAGTGTATAATCTAACTCTCATTTGTGACACATTTGAATTTGATATTCACAAGTCTGTCCTGGTCAGCTCCAGGCCACCTGTTATGTCAGTGACGGTTGCCAGTGTAAGCTTTCGGCTGGTGGCTGAAATCTACAGCATATGACTGCTATTCAGATTGTAAATGGTTGTGAGTGTGTGTATTTGTCATGGTTCCTTATCATCACCTGCTGTGAGCCCAAGAGGAGCAAGCGAGCACACACTCATTGTTCTCCCTCACACTCAGTCTCACTGAAAGACACACCCACTCACTGCCCATGCCAACAGGACCACCAGTTTCTCACAAAACCCTCATTTAAGAGTTGCGGGGTTTTTTTTGTAAGGTTTTATCATATACAAAATTTATAAATCTCCTGTAACTCAAGACACTGCAGGCTTGTCTTATCTCCTGCTTTTTTCTTAGCTGTTGGCAAGCAGTGCCTTATATTACTTTGCTTTAAAGCGGGTTTATTTAATCAAATTACAGTTATCAACTAAGGAATAATAATCGTATTCTGAAAATTGGAATCCCAAACTGTGCTCGGAAGATAAACTAAGATTTATCAATGATACGTTTTTCATATGCAGGTTCTGTCAGAAGTCTGATTCTTTACATTCAGCATGATTTATTGGACACTGAGTTTCTATACAGTCTATTTAAAAACTTTGCTGAGAAAGTAAATTTTCAAACCTGACTTTTCACCAGCTGATATCAAAGTGGTTATTAATACTGTAAGAGCTGGATCATCTTTGTGTGGAAACACTTCTAGCTCAGCACATGCCTTGTGGGAGGAGGAACACACAGATTTGCAAAAGCGCAGGTGCGTGTGTGTGCATGTTGCTGCTCGGCGGCATGTGAACATACACTCGATGTAACACACGCAGAGGGTGCTGTTTATTGAGAGCGCTGCTGTTAGTTTTTTGTTCACTTTTACTGCTCAAAACAGAAAAAAGAAAAAAAAAACATTTATAGAAGACAAGGCTTGTGCTCCATCGTTGTTGGGGGACAGTGTTTGATAATAGTATTATCCAGGCAGCAATGCTGGTAATGCAAAATCTACATATAGCAACTTCCCCTGAATTCAAAGTGGAACATGACGTGCATTGAAACACCACAACTAAAACATTTCTAAAGGTGATGAACTTCCCATGTATAATCCCAACTAGATATGTATCATATTTTGTATCTACTTCTCTGGATTAAATATTGATTTCCAAAATGTTTCTTTATAGTAAGCATACCTTGTCTCACTTAATCCAGACGTTTTCCTTTAAGGATCTAAACATGTTTCCCACAGGTGGAAGATACAAAAAGGTTAGATTGTGAAGCCTAGAACAGGCAACATCCACCAGAAGATTAAAGATGTTACATTCTTCCACAAACTCACGAGTTTTACTTCCCTCCTCTTCCTTTCTTTTTAGAGTAGATATAAAATTAGTAAGGATTTGTTGTAATTACAAACATGGTAACATTTAATGTCAGTTTGCAGTTACATATTGTGTAATCATGCAGAGTTGTTTTGAAAGAGTATACTACTGTGAAAGTTTTCAAAAGTTTTGAAAAATTCCTTTTTCAGAAATTACTAAATTGTTCCGCTGTGCTTTCCAAATAGATTGATGTACCAAAGAAATTATGGCTATGTTGTATAATTTTATTTAAAAGTAGTGCAGCTTTTTCTCTTCCCCACCTGTTGCTGTTGGAGAGATAGGACATCATCATCAGGACATTCACATGTTATTTAAAGACATACTAATTACCGTAAGCAAACTTCTGAATTTAAATAAGTAATTTAGCACTGAGCAAATATAAATAGTTGTTGTATTCCTAACCAACCTCAAATAAGAAATCTGTAATTGTAGTAGTTTAATGTAATGTCAGACATTGAGTAAAAATAATTAGATATTTCTTTCTCAGTGTGCATTACAACTACATATGGAAACATTCTTTGGTGCATATTTATTTTTCTCTTTTGTCTACGCTGCTTTTATACACACATATAATAAATGTATATGTTCTTTTTTTATACAGTAAAGATTACAAGAGAAACATGTTACATACATCACAGAAAACATAAAAAACCAATAACACAACCTACTAAACACCTCTAAAAACCAAATGATTGATTAATTAATGACCATTTATGGTAAAGACAGTACGTAGCCTAGAGAACATCTTGATGCGTTATTGCATAATTTCCCCCAACAATCAATACCTCCGTCTTTCTGCAAGCATCCTGGCTCCTCCTCCATTAGTTCTGCAATGTCATTTACTTCAGTGACCCAGTAATACCTCTAAGCTGTGTCAGGGTTCAGCGGTACTCAGTGACAGAGACGGACTGAGCTCTTAATCTCCCCCACCGATCTTCCCAGACAGACTCACTCTGTCACAGATACCCTGAAGCAGAAGTTCCCTCTTTTCCTCCTTTCCCTCACGAACACTGACAGGTGAAAGGAGTGGATTGGTCCTATATGTGGCTATCTCTTTAGATCTGTCTCTATGAGGGTGTGTTACTCTCACAAAGTCTGTCAAGGTCAGTTTAAGCATTGTTGAGTGTCAGCACTTTAAAGCGTTGGTGCCTTAACAGAACAGAACCTCATCAAGGTCCTTCCAATGTTTTATAAGTGCTGTATTTTTTTGATGCAAATAGTGTTGAAATACTCATTTAGCAAAACTTATAAGGAGATCAAATTATTTAAAATAAGAAATGCTTGGCGTTTTTCTTTTTTCTGCCTATTTGGGAGATAAAAGGCGCTGGAAAAAAATGATGAAACCACTGATGCAAAAAAGAATAAACAGAGAAAAAAAATCTAAATTGAAAAAAATATATAATAAATTGACTGCAATCAAATTGTTAAAAGAAAGCAGGCAATTCACTTTCATTAAATACTCAATTTGATTGAAAAATAAGGTCTGTTGAAACATAAGGGCATCCATTAAGACACTGAAAAGGCTAAAGAAGAAAAAGAAATAACAGCTAAACACTGATTAGATGCAAAACCTTTTTAGTCCATTAATGAAGCACTTTAATTTAGCTGCCAGAGAACTTTGTATGTGACCTTCTCTAGTGACCTCCTGCAATATATTGAGCAGTGTTTGAGGAGAGGGGGCAGGAACACCTCTTCAAGGGAAATTAATATTCACAGAGGAAGCCGTCCTGCGATGCACTAATCTGCATGAGATCTGACTTCCTTTCATTAATCAAGACGAGTATGCCCCTGTGCATCGCCACTGTTTACCTTCCAAGTTGTTGTTTGCCCAGCCTGTTGACTGCAGGCAAACAGTATAAATCATACAACAATACATGACTCAACTTATCTGGCCAGCCTGGCTCCCACACACCTGAGAAATATTGTTAAGGCCTTAGCAATCAAGTAGAAGTTAGTACCTGAGCTGTAATTTCTAGTGGAGTTCTAAGACGGAGAGAGCTGGTTGGTTGGAGTCTGGAAATAAACTGCACGAATTTCAAAATGAGAAAAAAAAAGAATGACTCTGTATATGCAGTGGCGGTTTGTGATATGGACAACATGAGCAACTGCCCAGGTTGTTCCTATGCCCAGGGAGCCAAACAGACTAGGACCGCATCTGATAATGTGTTGTACTATTTGCGGTGGCACTAGAACTGCTGCTTTCTTTAACTTACCAATATAATCAGAACATTAAGTATTTAACTATAGAATACCCAATTAGGACAATCTGTTCTGTATCTTTAGAATAACTCAGAAATTGTGAGGATACGACACACAATTATACAATTGTTTTAAACCCATCAACAGCAAACCTGTTTCTTTTCTGATTTACTGATAAACTAAAGTTACCTGAGAGTTCATTTATTTCAGTCACTAAATTCTCTCAGTGAAACACAAATTATATAGATTAATTACACACAGGCTGGTGTTTTCAAACCATTATTTCTGTTAATCATGGTGATTTTCCACTTACAGCTAAATTAGTCATGCAGATGAATACAAATTTTTAACACAGACCTGTGAACTCAATGGAAGCATGTTTAATACCTGCTTTCAGGTAAAATTTTTAAACTGCACTTTTAATTTGATTAATGATTGTAATTCTATTATAACTCTATTTTATCAGAGATGGTAGTTAGTATACAATGGAAAAATAACATTTTCTTTTATTATTATAGGAGATTGACAAATTTCAGCTCATGCTTGATTAATATTTAAAAAGTATGTTACCAAGAAAACTCCTTATGACTGGATAGTTAAATAATAATTTGACCTTCCTTAGCTATTATACTTCTCTGTGCCCAAAGAACTGACATTTGCATTACTTTGTTGCTAAATCAAGTGGTTTGCCATGTTAACTGATTGCAGAAACATGAATCACATTTGCACAAAATTTCCACTGTTAAAAAATGCGCTCTTCTCTCTGTGTAGTGAACCAACTTTATTTAAAAAAAAATATATAATAATTTAGGCGGTTATTATTAGAACTGCCCAGATCTGGTAATACAAAGCTAACATTGCTTCACTTTGTAAGACATTGTAAATGAAATCTAAAGGGAATTTCAAACTATTAGCACTAAGCTCAGTAGCCACCACATTATGATGTTGCATTACATTTGCGTTGGTGGAAAACAGTGCTCCACCTTTTTACCAGCAGCAACTGAAAAAGAGAAAAGCTCCAGATTATTTTACATTTCTGGACTAATTATTCATTATTATTGGATCTCTCTTTCTGCTCTGTGATAACTTCACATTATCTCCAGTACTGGACTCCATTAAAATTTTGATTAATAAGTATTCCTTTATTTGTTAATTTATCAAGGACTCATTAATTACAAAACCATTCTTTATTCACTCCTCTTTTATGTCTAGAGAAAGTAGAAATGATTAAATCATTACCTATCTAATAAAACATGTTGAGGAGTTACTACAAATTAAAAATTAACTCCTAGTTAAATTATCCATTGTCCCCCATTTGTTCCAAAGTAACTTCTCCAAATTGAGTTTTTTTTTATTAGAACAGTCTCAGGCTGTGTTTTATTTCTCTCCTTTTGTACACCATTTAAAAAATGTATCCTCTTGCTTAATATTTTCATACAATGATATATCTTTATATACACTAAAAATGATCAATGATAATTATTATAATACCACTAATAATAATAATAATAATAATAATCATTTTTGGAAAATCTAAGATGTGTGATTTTTCATACTACCTCTTTTGAAGTAGTATATTATTTATCTATAAAATCAATGCTGGTTTCGCCAGTCTAGACAGGCTTTGAGTGTCATTTTTAATTTAATAGACTGGAAGAAAAACACAGAATTCAAAATAATTTGCATATTTTTTCCTATTTTATAGGAAGACATGGTGTAACATTTGAGTAAAAAGTGCATTCCAGTTGAATTAGATAAATTCAGAACACAGGTTGGACCGAAAAGTCACATTTTTGTGCTAATGAGAGTTTCAGCTATTTTGCTCAAGGTTTTCATGACAGAGAGAGAGAGAGAGAGAGAGCCAGCCAATGCCATTTGTCACTCAGCCTTCAGCAAATAGATATTTTAGTTCAGTGTGATGTAAAACTTTTCTCCACTTCACTTCTTTTTGTATTAAGCAAGGTCGGCTATGCAAAGCTGCTGGATTAATTGAAAAGGAAGAACCAGAGATGAGGGTGTGTGTTTACAGAAACAATTTTCATCTCTTGGAAAAAGCCTGCCCACACAGGGTCAACACAATGATGATGATGAATAAAAATGATTATAATAGAAGTAATTATTATTATTACACCATTACCATCAGCTCAGACTGATATATTATTATTTTTAAATTCTAAACTAATCATTTGATTGATTATTTATTAATTAATATCTGCTAGAATATGTTTTTGGGCTACTCTTTAAAACTTGAATAATTATACTAATAACATTTGTATTATTGTTACACATCTTTTTTTTTTTTTACAGATTTGCTCTGATTGTTTGGAAATTTGGACACAAATTATGCAGTTTATTATTTTTGATAAGAAAATTGAAGATTTTGATTGAGATGAATGTGTATGTGTGGATCATTGTATGTTGTCTGAAAAAAAAAAACAACTAATTTAAGTGTCAAGGATTTTCTTCCTCCAGCATGCTGTCGAAAACACTAACTACAGAAATAAAGCAGCATAAATGTTCACCCATCGTGTCTATAGACCCTTCTCTGAGTAAGTTCTGTTTTATTTGAAAACTGTGCCCCTTAAAAAAGAGCCCATTATCGTCATCTTTTTAATCCATTACATCCCTGAGAGAAATCCGCACTGAGGTTTGTAATTAAAAAAAGGAGGGAGGCAAAACAGATCCAGATGGAAGAATGCCGGAGACACAACACGGAGAAGATCGCTCCTCGGGTGAGTTTCACCTTTAATAAACTAATAAATTAGCAGCCCCACATTTTATTACTTTAGAAAAGGAATTAAAGTATAAATTCCTCCCTTTTACCTTTTGATATGTTCTCTCATTAAGAAGGGGCAGAAACTGCACCTCCTGCTGTTTGGTGTTCTCTGAGCAATTGTTCTTTTACAGTGTTGTGCTTTCAAGGCAAGAGTGTAATCAAAATCCCGAGCCTTGCAATTAGATACAATGGCTTTCCCCATCCCTGTGTGGGCATCTGCTAAGCAGAGCACAGAGGGGGAAAAAAGGCGGAATGAGTATATTGTGTCTGCGCTGAACAAGAGCAAGTAATCTAGTAAGTATTGTATGTGCATCACACACTCCACAGACCACTGGCTGTGAATAGCCTTTGTTCTGTGAGCCGACTTTAAAGTTCTCCAAGTAATTTTAAAAATGGTTCTTAAACTTAATTATGCTGCAGGATTTTACAACCTTCAAAGCAAGAGCAGAGTCAGGGGGGGTGGAGAGAGAAAGCTCTGCTGTTTGATTGACATGCAAAGTCAATGAATGCCAGATAGAGTCAAAACAATAACATCAGCCTTGATTTGAAAGATCATATCTGGGCTTTGGAAAATATCTCACATGGTTCAAATCTGTGGCCATATTCCCTGACAGACACATACTATATTATCTGACAATGTATTACTCCACATGCTACAGTATATTAAAAGTGGTGTTTTAGCTTTGTATTCAGCATTTTCACCTTCATTTTGTACTGTAAAAATACTGCATAAATAAAAAAAAACAAAAAAAACAAAAAAAAAAAAAACAGGAATAAACCAGGACATAGAAACAAAAATTTCCTTCAGTGGAGATGTGCTTGTTGTTACTTCGTGTCTTGAGTGTGTGTGCGCGTGTGTGTTGCCAGACCTTTGAGTGCTACTCATTTCTTGCAGTTGTAACCCAAGTTACATTCTAGGATTATTAGGATTAGAAATAATCCAAATTAAAGTCAATCCAAGTGATTTCTTAAAAACTAGGTTCGTCTGCTGGAGGAGGTGGCAAATTGTAAAAACACAGAGACAGCTTGATGGTGCAAAATTGGTGAGTTGTACTAATATTTACAATATATACAAGTTAGTCCACAATTTAAAGTCCAAATGGGTTCCTTAAACCAAGGAAGTCAACCAGTCTTTGTTGATGATGAAAGGGAAAAAATAAAATAAAATAATAATAATAATAATAATAATAATAATAATAATCCAGTTCCTTCAGTGAAGACTTGTTGGGCTGAATCTCCAACCAGTTCGGAAGAGTTTCCTCAGATAATAGGTGTTGTATTTCCGGATCCGCTAAACGGTTAGCTCGCCAGTCTGGTCAGCATGAAGCCGGACAATCTTTGCTGTGTCCTAGACCCTTCAGCCACTCCTTGAGCGGGGGATCTGCAATACACCTGGCCAGTTCCCTCTTGACCAACCGTGATCTTTACAACGTTCGGTTGATTGATCACACGTCTGTGCGTCAGGGTCCGACAGCGTTTCCTACCTAAGGTGCCATTAGCAGCCATATAAGCCATAGCTGTCAATTTAGGACGCTGACGTGCAGCTGTCACATGACGTCAAAACCGCGCGAGAACAATGTTGTTCTCGCGCGGTTGGTGTTGAATAAATTAAGGAAAGGAGGATTTTAATTAACCTTTAAATAAAAATAAATAAAATTAGATCTAACAAAATGGAAAATAAAATAAATAAACTGAATCTAATATAGAAAAATTATCCTGGTTACACAGTGGAGGCCCGTTATGAGATGAGGTATTTTGGGGTGGGACAGTTACCACTTGGCCTTGTCTTCTCTCCTCCAGAGCCCTCAGTCACACCAAGTCCTGAGGGATTATCACTTACATGTACATTGTGGCATTTAAAACAAGTAGAACTATGATAGGTGTTGGATTTTAGCACAGTAAAGCCCAACTTAAAAAATAATAATAGTAATAATTTAAAATAGGATAAATCATTTTAAAGTCTCGTTTTAGCCTCTGAGCAGACGGGAGAGTAAAGGAGTAAAGTAAGCATGATAAAAATAAAAAAAAGTTTCAAATTAATTTGTATTATTTTCGATCTCTATTATTTTTGTCTTCAATGAAATACACAAATATACAAATGGATTTCAATAAATTACAATGTGGTCAACAGGGGTTTTATTTACATTCAATTATACAGTGAAACTGTATATTATGCACATTTTAATTTGACCAACACTATTGGGACGAATGTCGACTTGACAACTGTTTAGCAGTCATGAACACCATTCAAAAGAAGGAGAAGACACACAGCATTGTTGCTAACAAAACTGTGCTGTCTCCAAACATATCAATAGAAAGTCGAGTGGAAGGAAAAAAGTGTAACAGAAAAAAAAGATGCAAAAGCAACATAGAGATTTGTAGTTTTAAAAGGATTCTTAAGTAAATCTAGAGTCTAGAGTTGTGGGCAGAGTCACAATGTGAGGAATGTGACTGAGATCAGAGCTTAAAAAAAAAAATCACCACAGACACAGACTGGACAGCAACTTAACCTGACACTAGCCCTGTACAGCATTGATTGTCAAAAGAAAGCTGCAAGACCCCAGAGCCAGCTATGTAGAAGAGCTGAAGGCCAAGAGGTGGGGCAACCTGGCCTTCATTTACACCTAAGCAGAGGCACAAGCTGAATACTTCAATACCACATTTAAACAAAGGAGCTACGTTCAAGTATTGAGTGTATATACTGTACAGCAAATGGGAAAAACATCTGAGAAAACTAACATTTCTATATTAATTTTATATGTTTATGGTAATATTTAAATTTTATTAGAAACTCTTAATTTAGTTTTGCTTAGCTATAAACCTTAGCAATCAAAAATGACATGAATAAAAATATAAAACATTTCGCTGTGTGTGTAATGGTTCTATATAAATTAAGTTTTATTTTTGTTATTATTGAATTAGTGTAGTAAATTATATTTTGTAATTTACTGACATGCACCTGCACATCTCTTCAAAGTAATGTGCAACACTGAATAAGTGTTAGAAGCCTTAGTCTGGATTTAATTTTTGTCATGTAATGTACAAAAATAGCATTCAATTGTAAAACATATTTTAATAAAAAGGCACAATTAAACAAATAAAAGATTTCATTTTATGAACAAATAAAAAGGCTTTCTGAGTGCAAAATGCAAATGCCTTTAAAAAAAATGGCCGATGAACTTTATATTTTCTTGAAGCAAATGAAATGTATTTATCTATTGTTAAACTAATTCCTGAGCTTTCACTGTGCTCTCTTTTCTTTTCTCTAAAATTATATAGAATTCTTTACACTTTGCTGCAATCCTTTCATTCCAAAACACTTGAGAAAAAACAGAGTGGGATAAAGGCATCTCCTGGTGGTGTTAAGAATTTTTCATGTAGGCGGTGAGCCAGTGTAGAAATTCTCATTTGTTTCAACAATGGGAGCCGGTGAACACAAATAGTTTTGATCGAATGCTAGAAGAGGGAGCTCGGCAGAGACTGAATCTGCTGCGGATTTTCACATTCTCACCCTGGAATCTCAGCATCTGGAATTGGGAAGGCGGGAAGCTAACACCACCTCAGCGAGGGCTCACTCTCTTTTTCTCGGCTTATTACAGGAGGAGAAAAGTTTGTGGTTTCTCCTCGTAATTTCAACAGCAAGTCCCAAAACGCACGGTGAGATATGCCATGGTGGCGGAGCTTTCATGGCAACACCTTTTGTTTTGCGTTTCTCTCTTGCTTGTTTGTGCTGCTTCTTTAAAAAGCGTGCCGTCAGTCTGTTTTGCTCCAATACTCAAGGCCTTTGCATTTAGTCCCTGGAAGAATGTCTTACACTGGAGAATAAAACACCTTGTCTGAAATGCATTTAAGAGGGACTTTTTTTTTTCTTTTTTTTTTCTGCGGCTCTCTGGGTTTTATATTTATTTATTTTGGAGCTGTCACACATTTCAGTCTGAACAAATTCCTGTCAGATTTGAAACACACAAATCAAGCGTGATCTTGATCCTGAATAAGAAAGATTTGTCTACATCTTCAAAATGTCTGTCTCCATGAAAGTCATTCTATGGCGGTAGACATTGAGCTCATTTGATTCATGTGTGCACCATTTAAGAAAAAGGTTTATCACTAGATTTTTCTTGAACATAAATGTCCATACATTCTAAAAAAAAAAACACACTTACTCTTTCTTTTTAAAATTTAATCTGTGTCTACATTTCCCCTATTTCGGGTAGTTTTCACAGTGAAAAACTTTATCAGAGATCATTTCGGTTGTGACATTTTACATTAAATTCGATTCCCAGCTGCCATCTGCATCCCTGTGCAATTAGGTGTACTATATGTTCCACATTTCCCAGGTTTGTAATATTGGAAGGATGTGAAACCAGACGGGACCATTTACAGCGAGCTGAGAAGGAGACACTGAGGTGCTCGGATCAGGCCGATGTGATTCAGATAGAATTAGGCTGCAATGAGGTGAAGCGTGATTGAGTGTTGATTTAAAGCAGCTGGGTGCCTTGGACTAAGTCCATTCTGGAGCATGAAGGACAGCTTGCAGAACAGTTGCAGACATGTAAAAACCGCACATACAAACAGCCTCAATCAACGGATCCCCAAAAATACACACTCCGCATGCAAGCACACAAAACACAAGCATTCACATGAATTTAAACAAAAAGCTTGACTAGATTTACACATATACAGACTTTATGACATAGTTTATATGTTGTGTGTGAGTGTATATCTTCATATGTTCAGATCCAATCTCAGGTTTGCTGCACATTCACTGTCGGAGGTCATACTCTGTGGACGGAATTGGTTGCAGATCTTTTCTTTATGAATACTGCGTGGAGCATTCCTCTGCCTCCCACAGAAATGCATTTTTCCAGTCATGCTCTTTGCTCTCCAACATTGCTCCTCTTTTCATGATATGGAGCTTAATAGGTTGGCTTCATGCACTAAAACCTTTCCCACATGCCTGTCGCATCCCTGTTCAGCTGTGTGACCAGTTGGATGATCCGGCTGAGCACCGTGTTACTTTCATCAGTGACTAACTCCATCTATAAAAGGATCTTGGCTCATTTAACACATGGAGGCAGCTTCTTACCGACCTTGAAAATCTAAACCGACAAGGCAAACAAATGACAATTAAAATCCTGATGATGTTAATTAAACACTGTGTCTAGGACCACTGCAACGCTACGGCTGATGAAGACCTTTTAGTTAATGAGATATACAACTTGATTATGGACAGAGACGAAGAGCCTTCAAGTCAGGGAAAGTGGTATTTGTCTGTACAAACCGCCGTTGTCATCAGCACTTTATATCCCCCTGATGGCTTTTACCACTGATACCAGTATTGAGATTTATGATTGCCATGAACCTGTGTGTGTTTTTCTCTGATCCTTTGTGCTTTTATCGGCTTGATCAGTTTATCATTAGTTGAAAAATGCGGCGGTTGTGCAAACAGCTGTGGTTTTACATGACAGTCCCCTGCCTCAGTGGTCTTGTTGTTTGGTTGTCTGAGAAGGCCATAGATTTCCATTACTGTCCCCATCATCTTGCAGTAGAAAAATGGGTGATGATAATGAGTGTTTTTTTTTTTACCTACAGAGTAAAATTTTGTTATGTGAGATTTGTTTAGAGAGGAATGACGCAGGTCACGGGGCACAGAAGCTTCAGATTCTTTTGAGAATTGTTGAGACATTATTGAACCAATTATCTTCCCAAAAAAGCAAAGACATATTGGCATGGGGTGTTAGTAGCAGCGTAAATAAAACAAAAGCATAGAAAAAGGGGAGAGTGATAACACTGGCACAGGCATATCTCAAAGGGCCACATTATTCTGTGGTCAGACAATGTCTTAAGTCCATTCTTGGGTCTTGGAAATGTTAAATTAACAAATGAGAGCAATTTTTCAAGGGTTCATAATGAGCACATGTTTCAGAAGGGTACTTCAGGCAGAGGAAGGGAAGTCAGCTGTCATCCTTTGTGGACTCTAACTATGGAGGTAAGCAATACAAATGGGCTCTCTATTATAATGAGATGTTAGCCAAAGTATCACATGGAGCTTTTAATCGTCCGTAACATGCTCTGTGGGAAGATAAAGTGAGATAACAAGCTAAGTGTTGGAGTTCAAAGGAAGTCTTGCAGAGAGAATCACACTGTGATGTCGGGTGTATATGCGTTGGCCTCTGCAAAATTAATCAGTTTTCACAAAGTTGTGCTGTTTTTGTAAACATGGAATATCATCTGAAATAAAAATAACAGGCCAAGTTCCGTTCTTCTCAAGGTTAGATTTAATAAGTAATCTGTGTTGTATTTGTTGGACTATTCTTGTCTGATTTCCTGACAGAAGCACTCAAGCACTCAATTAAGCGTAGAGAAACTGCTGCTGGACTTTGTGAATAAAGGTTTTTTTTTGTTGTTTGTTTTCTTGCGGATTCTGACATGAGTTCTACTTGAGAACAACAAGTCTGTCTTGGCTACTAATTTTAAGAACTATTTTAACATCAGAAAGGTCAGTATTGTGACAACACCACTTGCGTACACCTCAGAAGGGAGTTCCACTTCCTCCCCATGTATTAACAATAAATTAATGGACTTCTGTAGCACTCAGCACTCAGCCAGTGAGTGGCACCCCATTGATTTCAAGGTGTACTTTTGTCCATATATGGCTTTCTGAATAACCCTTTAAGGTGCAGGAAGAGTGCTCAGACAGTCAACCACAAGGATGAAGCTCTGTCTGGATAAATATTTCAACACTTGGACTTTGCTTATTGATTGGAGCAGTAATTTCCACACATGCCTCCCAGGGGAGACAGGCACTAATGATGCTGGTTCCACCAAGTCCAGCCAAGGCTTTCCCACAAAGACATATTCCCAGGTCTTGGGCCTGTGAATTATAGGATAAAACATTAACAGCTTCAGAGAGTGTTGCGTGTGTTTCTTTTTTCTCCTCCATGAACTAAGTCTGGTGTCTCACAACAGCAAGCTCCGGCATGGGTAATGGCATCCTTGGTTTAAAGCCAAACTGCCTTGTGGATGACGATGTCGAAGACAAAGTTTCCAGCAACCTCTGACTTTGAAAGAAGTTCCCGACAGTTCATGGTGTGTAAAGTTGTAATTTGTTAGACCCTGCAAACACTATCAGATGATTACATTTTGGTCATTCAATACATTACTGACAATAAACAGTGTGGGGGAACACATTTCTGTCTTTGTTTGCATTAGCGGCTTCAAAATCGCTAAGACTTCAACCATGCACCATCTCACATTAAGTAAATCCCATCATTTTCTATTATCTTAGTGCCCGTGGCACTGCCATTGCTGATGCAATTGCCCAAAGCACTCCAATAGCTTGTCACTTTTCTTGCCTCTGGCAGCG
The DNA here is from genome assembly GCF_000485575.1 of Poecilia formosa. Taxonomy (NCBI): domain Eukaryota; kingdom Metazoa; phylum Chordata; class Actinopteri; order Cyprinodontiformes; family Poeciliidae; genus Poecilia; species Poecilia formosa. The sequence continues at coordinate 4,469,909 of NW_006799949.1, forward strand.
GAACCACTCTAAATCCCAGTTGTTTGTATGCATATCTTCAGCAGCGCCCCTCTAAAAGGGAGCTGTATTGGACTTGTGTGTCCCCCATGGGCTCCATAAAGAGTAAAATATCTCATGAAGATGCTGGTTTCACGCTGTGCGGATAGCAGTTTAATATATGTTGCCGTGTCTCACATCCTCCAGGGTTATGAGGTGATGAGAGCTAGTTTCCCACCTGTGGGGCAACAGTTACAATTTGTGCTAACACTGTGGCAAGTCAGCCCAACTCAAGCAGCAGGATAGCAGAGAGGAGGAGCACCGCTGTTACTCAGACGTGCTAATTACCTCTCCAGTAATGTGTACTGTGACCCCCCGCCCCACCACCACCTCTCCCCTTGGCCTGGCGCCTCACGCCATCAACATAATGAGAGCATAACTTTTTATTCTGAATACCTAAATATCTCCTTAAGTGATCGATAATATGCATCATCATAAATCATATCAGGGATTGGCTGAAATTATTCCAGAAGTCAATACTGTGTGCCGCAAAAGACTTTTGAGAGGGACTAATGGTGAGATATAGCTGCCTTTGGGGACCTATGAGAGGGATATTCGTGCATATGCACAGTGCAAAGTTTCTCACCCTCGAGCGGGATTGAGATCGGGGGTCGGCACTCGACCGGAGCTTTTTTTTTTTTTTTCGTCTGCCCCGTGTGGCAACCAGCCCAGCAAAAGAGCAGAGGCTGTGAACTGTGGTGAGCCTGCTGGTGAAAATGCACCGTTGGTCGTTAATGCAATTAAGGCTCCATTGCACAGGGATATTAGAAGTGCTCTTTATTAGGTCGACAAATAGATCCCTTTTCTTCTTTTGGAAAAAAAAAAGTCACATTTTGTCAGTGTTTTTGTAGAGACTTTTAGATCCTGAAAAGTTTGTTTTATATCTTCTTTTTAAATTAGCATTTTATGAGCTATTTTTCTTGTTTCTGTGTCACATCTCAGTCATGAGGTAAACTATTTAATGGTAAATGGTGTGGTTGACTGTTTTGTAGAATGTTAAAGAATATTTATACAATGTCACATGTATGTCAATGAACAGAAGTCTTTTGTTGTCGTTTTAAGAATTGTGTCTTAATTTTTGTACTCTGTTGCCAAACTATTCTGTGACATATACAGACCCCTTTAGAGGAGGAGTACACTTGCATGTTATACTGTAGATCCAAAACACCATTAATATGATAAGTCTATAAGTTTTTTTACATGTGTTCTGGCCTGATTTAGTGGGGCCAACCTCCATCCCACTCCTTCTTTGCAATGTGCACCAACATATTTACTGAATGTAATTAAATCAGCAATAATTTCGAATAAATCACAATACCCATTCTGATTAAGCTTGTTTGTCTGGTTAAAAATGCCTTTACACAGGTATTAAATATGCATTTCATTAAGCTCTAATTTGTGCAATAAAACTGTATTTTCTTTATTTTTTTTGTCTGATGTAATATTGTATTCTTTTCATTAGATGTAAGCAGGAAATTATAATTAATAGAAATAAAAGTTTGTCATTTTTATGACTATAATTTCCAGCCATTGTTTACATCCAAATTTACTGCATCTGGCTTCTGCTGGTGCAGAAATATGATGCCTCTCCTCTATCAATGACATAAAAGTGCCGTTAAAATGCACCATGACCATTCAGACTCCAAACACTTTGAAAACAATTGGATACATATCTGAATTAGTACCACATGTGGCAGTGGTACAAATTGGATTTTTTTTGGAGACGGAAAAATTGGATTTAGGCCGTTAGTACTGCTGTCTTATGTAGGTCACATACGGACAAAAACGTGGATTTTAGTGCCATTTGCCTGCTGTGTGAACGTAGTCGAAGAAAAAAGGTGTCATGTAAAACTTATGAGATACAGTGTGACATAATATTTCATTTTATGGAAAGTTTTGGTCAATTTTATATGGGACTAGTAGATTAGTGTTTTATTACAAAAATACTTATTAATAGTGTCCAGGTGGATTATGAGTTTTTTTTTTTTTGTTTTTTTGTTTTTTAGAAAAAAAGGTTAAATTAATGTGTCATAAATGTGTTACATTTTTCTATAAAATTGAGAAAATGTGGACGTCAAGCATACAATTACATAATTTATTTTAGTTAGAATATTGTGTTTATTTTTGAAAAAAATATATATAATGATAAGAAAAACTTCTGAAAGGGTGCATTTTATGTGATAACTTAAAAAAAAAGAAAACAGAAAGAGAAACCCTGGTTTATTGTATTTAATTTATTTGTTGAAGTGGATCTAATATTTATAAAAATCGTTTTCACCACATCAAAATACTTCTGCAGTGTTTTCAGTATTCACACATATAAACAACAGAAAAAAAGGAATTATACACATACGCATTTTGTATTAAGAGCTTTAAAACTACAATAAATACAAAATCAATTGTAACATGCTTGACTCAATTTGAAAGAAAGGTTTTAAAAACAGAATTTGTATAGGACAGAGATGCTGAATTTTAGGTAAGGTAGGGTAATTTTATTTAGCACATTTTCAGCAACAAGGCAATTCAAAATGCTTTACATTAATTAGAAGAAATACAAACAAAATAACAAAAGAAAAGCAAAAAGCAAGAGAAAAACAAAAACAAAAAATACTCCACACAATAGAAAAGAAAAATAGTTTCTCTGGATTCTAAATTTGTTCTAATTCTAAATTAATTTCTGTTTCTTCACTATTTATTAAGCACATACTGAGTACCTATATTTTTGTAGAACAAGAGATTCACAAGTTGTAATCAGCTTAAAATGCAGAAAAGCAATGTTTGAAAACATTTTATATATTTATACAAAACATTTGATATTCATATTTTTTGTATCAATTCCAGTAACTAACTTCAGAAAATGGAATGAAAATAAAATTAAAAATGCCACAAACATACTGGGTAAATGTACATTTTAGTGTCAATTTAAGGTTTACTTGTTCTCTTTTTTTCTATGATTTTGTTCTTTGTTTTGAGTTACGACATTACTTATTTCTATTTTACATATTTGTCGTTGAAACAGGACAAAAATGAGTGCACGCTGAGCGATGAGCAATTCTTGCTCCTTAGTATGCACGTAGTATTGTGATGGACTGGGGAATACAGCTGCGCGGGCACCTGCAGGTTCATTTGCAAGCTAGCATTCAAACTCTCTAAGGGATCATTTCAAACTCCTGATTGGACACCTGTCAGCTCTTCTGATTCACCAGACATTATTAAATTGCAGCTAATGATTGGTAAATTTCAGCCAATCACATGGATTGACAAGAAGACTTTGTAAAACGATAGAAAAGAAAAAAATAAGAATTCATGTCAGAGCTGCTGTAGAAAAGGCAGATTCGGTAAATTAGTGTCTGTATGGATAATGCATTTGATCCTGATTAGTGCATGCAAAATGTCAGCACATTTTGAAAACGCTGACAACATGCAGAACATTGTCTAAGAGCAGTCAAAAGTTTTTGTATGAGCAAGTGTTTTGTGTGCAGACAAACAATATTTGTGTGTGTGCGTGTATAAGAGAGGGAGACAAAGTGAGTGGGTGTGAGTTGTGTACAAACCCTTTGTGAAAGCGTGTTCTGTGAGTGTGCATATCCGTGGATATGCGTGTGCATGCGTGCGTGCGTGTGTATGTGTGTGTGTGTGTGTGTGTGAGTATTCCTCCTGTCCCAGAGGGAGGGTGCTGAATAACAGGCCCTTTTTGACAGGCTGGGACGCCGAGAGCTGTCATCCCCCTTGCCAGGCCTGGGATGAGTAGTGAGAAAAATGGAGAGAGAGGAAGCAATACAGAGCGAGGAATAGTGAAAGAGTAAGGGAGAGAAAGAGAGAAAGAAGGAGGCGGACAGGGATTGGGGGTACTCCATGTGTTTAGACTAATAGGAGGCCAGCGTTCAGCTTTTCCTTCAGCAAGAACAGACATTTGAAATCTCTGGGCAGTTAGCACAGTGCTGCCTCTCAAAGATTTCCTGTCAGATCATGTCTATAAGAGGGGAAGAGGTTCTCAATAGCAAAGGGAGGAAAAAGATGAAGGATGAAGGCAGGGGAAAAAAATGGCACCTGGAAAAATTGTCTGCCGTCATGAAAACTGAGCAGCTTGAATGGAGTTCTAAAGTTGGTCTAGACAAGCCTCTCACACACACTCTTTTGATATTTGGCAATTCAAAACTAAAATAGTCGAAGGAAAGCTAAGGTGTCAAAGCAATCCGTGACAAAAATTTGATGAAGTGTGTTATCAGCATTAAACTGTTGTCTTTAACCTACTGGCTACTTGATTAATCAGATTAGAGAGCAATATTTAAATTTTTTGACAGCTGCCACTTTATTATTGAGCACAAGCTGAAATTTATTGGCACAATTACTGAGTGCAGTGACGATGTGAACTAAATGAGTCAGCATGGCAAAAAATATCAATGATGGGAATTTTGTCATTATTTAATAAATGGCAAAGTGTTTAAACGTATGTCAATATTTTTGTTAACCTTTCACTTTGTTTTGTTTCAACTAAGTTTTAAAATAAGCTATTTGGGCTTCAAAATTAGACAATTGACAGCTTGATAGTAAAAGCCTACCTCCCCCCTGTCACACTCCCGTCTGGTGTTTGGTGCCTCTGTCCGCTGGTTTGTTGGTGGTTCTCGGCGTCCGGGTCCGGGTGCTCGGGTGTGTACTGGCTCAGCCCCGGTGACTGCTTGCCAGAGCCTGGGTGACCTGGATACCTCTGCTGAGGAGTGGCATGCTCTTAGGGCCTGGCGGTGGTTGGATTTGCTCTTGCGTAGCAGGTTGCTGACGGAGCCCGTGGGCTTGTCGATGCAGCCCCCTGGGGCTTCTGTGTTGTGGCTGTGGGGGGTTCTCCCAGGGCTCCTTTGCTCCTTTCTAGGATGGAAGGTGAAGTCATCCCTACAGTGGTGCTCCCAGGCCCCTGTGCAAAGGGGGTCTGTTCCTTATGTCAGCCTCGGATTCTGGGGAGGGACTGTGGCTCCCCACACCTGCTAATGAATATTTTTATTCAGCATCTTTATGCACCCACACACACATGCACGGACACACCTACATGCAGATGCATATAGTGTATTTTTCTATCTTTACAAAGACTTTGTATTGACTTTCATACATTTTTCATTCATTTCTATAGACTAACCCTGATCCTTACCCTAAACCTAATCATTTCCACTACAGACCTAACCAGAACTCAATTCATACCTTAGTCCTAAACCTTTTTTAAAGATTTTTTCCCTTTCTTTCTGCTAGTGTAAAAGGAGTCTTCTGTAGTGTTGTATTGTCTCTCTCTGTTTTCCAACCCTGTACTTCTACCTCATTCTTTCCTTTTTAACCTCTTTCCACCTTTCTCCCTTTCTTTTATCTAAATGTTAATTGCATTTAAAATAAAGCCAAAGCAAAGCAATTAATCAAGTCTCATATATAAATCAAGTGGAGCATTGTAGTAAAATATGTAATGCTTCACTTTAGAAAGTAAATCTGTGGGGTTTCACCTTGACACCGAGGAAACACTTGAAGTGCCTCAAAAGAAGACAGAACATGTAAAAAAAAAAAAAGTAGTACAGAAAAGACAACAAAAAAAAACAATTTAATTTAATTTCATATATTGTATTGAATCAATGTGTTTGAGGTGGGCCTCAGAAGAGATCCTCAGGTTTGCCTCTATTTAACTCATATGTTGTAAATTAATGCATCAGTAGTTTTTAAAGCTATGGCATTGTCAGATAGTGACAAAAAACTGTTAGCTAATAATGGTCTTGTCATGTGTATCTGACTTTGACTGTGAATTACATATATTTCCATAACATCTTGTTTTGACTGGAGGTTTTAGTCCAAGCAATTTTCATGAAAGAAATACAATCACAAAGTTTGACAAACATTGACAGATGTTTTATTTTGCTTAAGTATTTGATCTTTTGTAATATTTTTTATTAGATTCACAGTTTGAGCGTCAAAAGGTTTTTTTTTTTTTTTTTTTTTTTTTAAGCAGTTTAATCATATTTAATCTATTTCTAAAAAAATACACTCTTTAAAAACAATCTGCCAGTCGCTCTTCATTGGCCATCGGTTTACTCAACACCAACTGTAACCCCTCTAAGACTGTCTGAAAATGCAAAATTATGTACATCAAGTAGCATAATATTGTTTGTATATTTATGCTTTTATAGGTACACTTGCCATTTTTTTTTATTTATTTATTTCTTCCGGTGAGCTTCGTTGGCCAAGCGATAACATTTCATTGCCAATTTCATTGTCATGTTTTTGTGTAACAACAATAAAATAGGTCGAAATCTAAATGTAGTTATTTAAATATTTCATTCTAAAAAGGATTTTGAATCTCTTTAATGAATGACATAATGAAATGGTGCATATTCAAATAATCCACAAAGAGCGAAGGTCAAAGGTTTTTTTTTGTATCCTCAGTATGTACCTTCTGCTTATAACTGAGCTTGTTTTTTACATAACAAGGTGTTTCTTCTTTTCATACCACCAGTAGTTAACTACTACCTTTAGGTTGATTTTTTCTCTAACACTGCTCCTCACTACACATAATAAATGCATTATAATATAATGTTTATGAAACAATCTCATTAACTCGTGGAAGATGCTGACAGAACTGACCTTAAGCTCATGAAGCGCTTTTTACGTTTCTAAAAGTTTAATTGCATCCTTTCTGGTCGATTGAGTAAGAGTGGAATAACAGAGAACACACTCTTCAACTTCGAGATATGCATAGATAAGTATTTTATCTATCTATGAATATGATGTCTCTAGACATATGATGTCTAGAGAGAAAGGAGAGAAAGGGATATTTTATACAAGAAACCCATTTCTGGAGACTAACAAGTACCATTCAATGATAATTAGATAGTTTATCTCCAGTTTTAAACCTGAAGTGTTCAAATAATAAATGTTTCATCACCAAACTGCAACACTCAGGCATTGTATTTATGCAAATATCAACAGTGTCATAATTAATGTTGAATGTAAGCAGTGGTTCATTTGTAGTCAGTTCTTCATCAAGGCTGCACAGACAAAAGCATTCTGTCAAATTAGCTTCAGCAGCTGCATAACCTACGTAAAATATTATCTCTGAATAGGCAGAACAGCAACCTGTTTACCGCACATAGCCTGACGTTATGTTAAGTCTTGTGTGCCAAAGACTCAACACCGGTTCTGGATCTACAGACCTTGTGTAACAGCAGGAGGAAAAGGAAGCAGGTAAGAGTAAATTATATTGTCCACTCTGAGGTTTTTCTATCATGTATAATCAATTTTTCTTTGTAACTGTGCACAGTTTGTGTGGATTTTCTACAAAGCATCTCCCATTTAAAGGGCCTAATGTCACCTTCCAGCTTTATTTGGTTTATTTGTTGCCACCATTCAGCATTAAGCCACACACCACAGCTCTGACAGTATTCACCTTATAAGGGTGAGCTTTTGATTGGGCATTTCTTGATTCATAAAAACCTGTTTGTGTTAGATTTCCCTCCATAATTGTGACGGGACAATGGTTCCTTAATTTAATTTCTATGTTCAATGATTTTGGGTCATTTAAAAATAAAATAAGCTTAGTTTACTTTCAACACCTTCAGGTAGCATCATTTAAAAAAATGTCTGTTTCAAAGTAAAAGCATAAAATACACAAATTCAACATTGATGGGCCCTAGCACATTTCTTTAAGTCTTCATTCATGTTTATGTTTTAAAAGTCACAAATTGCTAATTTCCAAAAGAGTGGTTAAGAAATGTTTTTTGATTTGTTTTAAATGTTGATTTGAATGTTCTGAAAAAGATAAAGATGTTCAAAAAAATATTTTATAATTTGCCATGATGAGAATATGATTTGAATGAATCACAAAGCAAATCTGTGTAATAGGAAGACTAAAAGACACACAGCTTATGTGAGAGGTTAAGCTTCATTAGGGAATTTAGACTTGACTTCGACTTGGAAAAACCTGAAAAGGCTTGAGAACATCTCTCAATGGCAGAGATAGGCCTACAGATTAGATAATATTTCAGATTTTACATCTGAAATGCCTTGTAATGTTTCTGATTTGACTTGGCTATTTGACTTGGTTTCGTTAAGACAAAACAGGTTTGAGACCATTTTGTTTATCGGCCAACAGTTTCAAATAAATGTTAAAACTGAACATTTGAAAAGTCACATAGATACTGAAAAGATTCTGTGTGGCTCTATATCTGTAAAGTGCTCCGAATTACTTCAAATTTCCCGGAGGTGACACAAAAATTCCAAGTTTGTTATTTTATCATGGGATAACAATTCTAATACCATCTCGTCAGCCTCATTTGATTTCTTTTATTAAGAGTTTCCATCATTGCTTCCATTATTTCCCCCCCTCTTTACAATAATTACATATGCTGGCTGTGCTAGAAGAAGCCATAAAAAGAAATATCCATCTTGAAACTGAAAACAATTAACACACTGACCTATAACACTGACAGTCCCCCCTGCTTAGCTCTATCTAGTGAGCTCTGTTGGCTGTGAACTCTTTAGTTTTCTGGTAGAGTATGTAGGAATGCATTTCTGGTTATTGAATTGTTGAGGAAGGAGGGGTTTGGGGTGGGAAAGACCCTTGCCTTGGGGTTAATACAACAATTTACTCCGGACTGCCCGTGGATGTGTTGCTGTGATTTGTTTGGTTAGCGTTGTCAGCCTGCAGGGTTTGGCACTCTCTTGCCTCCCTGTTAAGTGGGAAGATATAGTGAGTTCCAGGGGAGCTCCATCATTTGCCTCCCACAGTAACTCGGTTTAATAAGTCAATGGAAATGAAAGATGGCTCAATGCATCATGAATTTGCTTCTACACATCACCTTCACTCAATTTTAATTTTTTTCCCCTTTCATGTTCTCTGAATCCCATTTTGTTTGGTATCCACTGTCGAGTGTACTAGTGTTTATGCCAGTGGAATCATGTTTTTGGCCAAAACAAAGACAATTTTGAACATGTCACTATATTATTGCATTATTAATTTTAATTCAATTACCATAAAACCAGACCAATCATACACATAAATATTTCTTAGAGACACAAGGAAAACAGGAGCTGGCCTGTGAAAATGCAGGTTTTAATTTTTCGATGTGTTCTTCGTTCATGTTTTCACCTGGCGTATTTATGTTCCAGCCTGCATTATCATGTCAATCAGTGACATGCAGTCGGGGAAGAAGGTGAGGCACTGCTTCTCTCCTTCTCTGTTTCAAAAATTGTGTATTTTGCAAACCTGCAATGGAAACACTTTTTCTGCATTGCTGTAGTATTGTGATCAACAACCAGATGTTACTACTGGTGTAAAAGATGAAGAAGACGACAAAATGGTTTTAGGATAATAACGCGACATGTTTTTAATTACTTTTTGCATGAACAAGCTTATTCACGTGTAATTTCAATTGTGTTTCTTATTTAGTGGGAACACCTCAGTTGTGATTTTTTTTTTTTTTTGCACACATACTGTTGAGAGAAATACAAAGACCGAAATACATAGTCAACACACAACGCTGTACCCTTTTTACTGCATGCATGTTGGAGGACAAACTATATTTTAGAAAAATAAGTGTTTCAAAACTAGTAAGGTTTTTGTCTGCAGGCAGAACTATGTCAGAGGTTTATCAATTACATCTTGGGAAGGAATAATCATACATTAAATGCGGCAAAAAGGTTTCTGACATTAATCAGACTGACTTATCTTTATATTTTATTAACAGCAAAATGATGGATAAACTAATATGAAAAGTTCAGCAGGCCTAGGAGTTTATTTTAATATTTACAAATAAAAGCCATTTCTTAGAGAGGCTCTTTGGACATTAGGAGTTCTGGGGCAAATGCTTACACATCTTCAGCGCACAGCCTATGCACATGTGTGTTACTTTCTGTAATTCTAAAAACAAACACCAAACACAAACCACTAACAAATCCCACCAACTACATACAGGAACATCTGGGTTGATTGCATTTGTTTCCAGAATAAATATCACAAGCACATGCTAGAGTTGAATTGAATGTTTTCATCCTTACTGATGACATCAGACGCATAAAGTCTGGCACCACACAATGCACCATCTATCTTGACAGGCCATAAAGGATCCTTTCTTTCACAAGAAGAAGAAATCCGTCTTCGATGTGGGTGCCTTCCCCTTCATTTAAAACTCTCATTTCATTAGGTTTTAATGTACACCTCTCAAACAGAAACCGGGAAAGAAAGTGAAGACAAACGCGAGCTGGCAGGTATGACTGTAGTCAAACACAATGTTATCACTCGGACACAGTTTTGTTGAACATTTGGAGAAAATCTTCTCGCTCGATCTTTGACTGTGTGCTGGGCTGCGAGGCAGCTGTTAGGCAGACTCGCCACCTGGTGAGCAGCCTTGATGTACACTTTGAGGATTCAATTATTCATTCAGAATGGTGACATGCATCCAGCTTGCCGGAGACTGTGGAGAAGATTTTAACTCCCGCCGCTCTTTGGACACATTTAGCACGCACAGATTCATTCCCTCTACTGAAATTTCTTTCTTTTTCTTTTTCTCTTTTTTTTTTTTTTTTTTTTTTAACACAAAAGTAAAACGTTTCCATTTGTTTTTACTGGTCAGAAAACGGATTAGAAAAATCAGCACGATTTTAGCACAGCAATCATTTGATGATGCCTTGCCAGCAAGCCAAGAGGATACACACTTTTAGAAGCTATTTTAATGACAGATTTCAGAGATCAATGCAAATAAAATAAAATAAAATCATAAGCAGAAAACTAGATTGTCTTAACTATAAGATTGCAGAAAGTTTCAATAAAACAAATAAGAAGACTCTAAGGTAGCCTTTTTACACTATTTCTGAAAAAAAGTTACTTTACTAAATTAATAAAGTTATTAGAAAAAGTGCACTGGACAGAAACGGTATATGATATTTGCTTATAACGCTATTCAAATAACTGAATGCAGGGAACTAGCTTATTATAACAGTTGAAGCCAGATGTTTGCATTACTTGTAACTTTTCACATTTTTCTTGCTATCCAACGTTCAATGAGAATAAGCTTTTTTCTTTTTTAAATCAGTTAGAGTCACCAAAATTATTGTCATCCATTACAGGTGATGAGAGACAGAGACATGGGTCAAACATTTTGGGTTTCTTTCAAATAAAACTTTGCTGTGATTGTAGCTTTTCTTTTTCTCCACGTGAATTTTAATTTTATCGGACCACTGAACACATCTAAAAATTAAGGTCCTAATCCCTGATAGCATTTCCAAACTGTAATCTGAATTTTTATGTTGCTTTTGAAGTAATGTATTTTTCCCCATTGAGTCGTCTTTCAGAAAATACTGGTAGAAGACTCATTTCACTGTGGATGGTGACATTTTCCTACCAGCTTCAGCCAACATCTCCAATAGGTTCTTACTTTTGTTCTGGGGTTGACACTTTTTAAATTTGCTAATTAACTTGTCAGAAGGTTTACAGAAGGCTTATTTGTCAGAAGGCTTATTATCTGGGTTTCAGAAACTGTATACTCCCTTCAACCCCGGCCCAGGAATCCTTCTGTATGTAAATTTCTGACTTTGAAGGAAAAAACAAAAAAAAAACAAAAAAAAAACTATCTTCAATTATTCTGGCATCTGATAAGTAGAAATAATTGTTGTAATATTAGCTGAACTGAAACAGGAGCTGGATTTCACGTCAGTCCAAAGAAAATGTCTTCCGTTACAGTGTGTGTCAACATCTAGTTTCCACTGTATGCATAATCTATTTTTGTCAGACGTTATGTGAAGCATCTTGTCTAAAAATCTTAGCTTTGTTTTTATACATTTTTATTAACAGTTTTCAACGTTTATTTTATTTTTATTTCTTTGTCAAATGCAAGTAAATTTAAGCATCTTATGTTTCTATTTCCTTTTCTGTTATTGAAACAAAATAAGATTGGCATCACACCGTTTTATCACGAGCAGCTCAAAGCCATTAAGTCGTCCTCACTCTTTAGCCGTGTGGGAACGAGCTATACGTCTGACTCATACTGGCATTCTGTTATATTTAATAGCTTAGAATTTTATTGCAGTGTGTGCACAGAAGCACAAATAAATAAATAAATGTAAGAAGTTGTAGCGATCAAACTTGGAAAAAAGAAATGTGTAGGGGAGGGGGATTTTTTTTTTTTTTTTTCCCCCAGAGAAGCAATAAATGACACAAACAGCTTGCTTGCTCATTATGACAGTATACTACAACTTCCTTTTTGTGAAATAAATCAAGAGAAGACAGGGCACATAGATTAATGCAAATAAGCTCTCATTTTCTGTGCATATCAGCTAGAAGGAAGTGAAGGATAAAGTTTGTCCTGCTCAGTTTGATGACACAGAAAATTAGTTGCTCTTCCCCTTCTGTCAAGATGTACAATATAACCTGCAGGCAGATTTTCTGCATTTTATGATGTTTTAAATGGAAAAGAAAAACAAGCTCATTTGTGGCATCAAATCAACCCAAGAAGGTTGGAAAGAGTGTGCAGAGGGATACTGTGTTATTTTGTCTTCACTCACCCTAGAGACTAAATTATAAGAAGACCCTTAAGACGTAAAGGCTACACAAAAGAATTAACCTCACCCTGTGGTTATGTAATGATTGGATAGCCTGACAAAATCCACACACACATTTTAGCATTCCGAGATCAAGCAGTTGCTGGATATTTTCCTGTTCAGCTTGACCACCGGAACAAAGCATCTCTACCTTATTAGCCTCGGTGGTTTCTGAAACAGGGTTTAGTGCCTGCTGACTGGGTTCGTCCTCGTGGGATACATTAGGCTGTACATGGACTTTGTATAGTGAAGTCTGTTATACAGTTGTTTAACTTTTCCTTTCTGCTAGACTTCTGAAGTTCCTCGTAAAAGGGAAGACAAAAAAAATATCTATTTGATTCATAAATGGCTTAACACGGTTGGTGTTATAACTTGTTATTTTGTGAGTCTTGTCATGTTAATACTGTACACTGCAGATGTAGGGCTTGGTTCGCCAACTAAAATTGTACTGACCATCCTATTCACAGTGCCCCAGATCTCTCATTTATCCTATATTCTCTCAGGTATGTGTAGCTTGGGGCTACTTCCATGTGGCACAGATTTAATTATGTGCCATATTTAGACATATACTGAATGGATTTAAGGGAGAAAATGAGATGATGAAGTCCGAGTATTCAAGGATGGAGCAAAGCTGTGCTAGGAAAAGCAGATAATCTGGCTGAATAAGTTTAGCACTCTCTGGCTCTGCCTTTTGACAGTCCTAAACTGGTTTCAAGTTTTAGTAATTAAATCTGACCTTCCTAGTAAGATGTTGGCTCATAGGACCACCCTGAAATTCACCAAAAAAAAAAACAACAAAAAAAACACAAAAACAACAGAAACCTTAATTGCCAAAACCAGAGACATTTGGAGTGTGAATTTTCCAGAAACATTTATAATCAGAGTTGGAAGCATCAGGCGCCATATGCACCAAGAGCTCTGCAAAGCTTCATGGTAAAGAGGGGAATAATTCAACTTGTCACATCTGCTCCCAGACCAATCCAAGAGGATTTATCACTAATTCAAGTGGGTTTCTAAACTGTTTGAATTGCAACCACGATGGCTGTTCTGCCACCATAATCTTCTTACGTGTTGCCATCTGCACTGCGGAGGACTTAATGTTGTGCCACAGAGAAAGTGGCCAGCGGGAGCTATGATCATTGGTAATGGGAGGTGGGGGCAAGTTGGTCAGAGTCTGACAGGAAAGGAGATAAGGAATTATTCATGGAAAGTATCATCAGATTTTTGTGACATACACATGAAAAAAAAAATCAAAAATGATTTCCATGTTTCACCAACCTATTTTATATTACTTCCTGATCACACACTTCTGCCTAGCAAATTGCCGAAATGCTTTTGTAAAAGGAAAAAAAAATCCACCAGGCAGTGATTCCAAAAACTGAATTATTTAAAATATTAAGGCGTTCTATTTTTATATTACAGCTTTAGAAAAACTCCGAGCTTAAGAAGATAACAACTATTTCTTTTAATATGGACAAAAAGTTAAACAATTTTAGTCACTGTCGGTTTCATTTGAGAATGCATGGTCCCGATGAATCTTTCTTGCATTTATTTATCATTTCAAACAATAGCAACACTAACAAACACAGGAAAAAGAAAACAAGGACAACTTACCAAACATTACCAACTACACTGACAGAAAAAAAAACAAGGCAAAAAATATACGCGTAAACAAACAGATCTTTGAAAAAGAATGGGTTATCCTTTGTTTGCTATAATTTTATTAGTAAAATGTTATGTTGCTATAATTTTATACTAACATAACTGTATATATTTCATAATCAAGGGAGAACACGACTGTATATAAATATTATAATAATTGCTACGTTCTTGCTAAGTAGTCTAGTAAAAGTTTGTCTTCCTCCCTTCATAATTGAGGACATGATTACAGAAAAATAGATGCTCACCTAAAACTTACCTAGAGTTACTGTCAGAACACCATTCTGAAGCTATGCAGATCACATTTATCTTGCCACCACATTCTGTGGAAATTGGTAAGAGAGCCCAAATCATGTCCAAAATAAAGCTAAACAAAAATTATGAAAATTAGCCTGACTTTTTATGATCTAACTATCCTAGAAGGTTTGAATCACACGAAGACATTAAAGGGTATTTTCATGCAGAAGTCTTCTTTTCAGCTACAGTTGTTTCCTTAGATAAAGTCAATAAGGTAATGATTAAAACATTTTGCTCTAACAACGGTTGGTGTCAAAATTTTAGTATTATATCAGATTAGCTTACATAAAATAAATATATAAGGATTATATGACAAGAATACTTAAAGTATTTATTTGGTTTTAAAGAAATAAATGAAAAGATTTAATTTATGCGATATCAACGAAGAAACTAATGAAAAGGGAAACAGAAGACAGGAGCGAATAGATAAATCCAGAATTCAGATCTGCACAGCTCGTCAAGACACATGAAACGGTATTCAGACACACAAATTAACTTCAAGACTTGACTAAGTTTTGAAAAACTATATAAAATGTGGATCAGAGATAGGTTATTTTATTATTATATTATTCCATATGTGATATTCTACATATAATAGCTTCAACAAAGGCTTATGTTTTGTACTAGAATAATAGACCAAGCTGTACAAAGTTCCTATAAGAATAAAAAGGGAGCCACATTTTTGGAACTAGGCCAGTTGCTGGATAACATTTTGAGTTTGATAATATATTCTAAAGTTTGAGGAGCCATGCCTCACACAGTGAAGGCCCAGGCAGCGCAGCTGGCTCTCAGAGGTGTTCTCTGCAGGTGCATGTTTGACTGGAGCCACACTGGATGCCTGCAGCTGCTCTGAGGTGAGTAAAAGGTGTATTATGCATGTCTATTTATTCACTGCCACTATAATTCATGCAGTTTGCAATAGTTCAGTCATTCAGATTGGCACATAACTGCTTAATGATTTTGTCATGATTCCTGCTGTATTCAAATAGATCTTATTAAAACATCCAGGTGCGTCTGAGTACATTAAAATCTTGTTGAAAAGGTAATTTATTTCAGTATTTCAATGTGAACATTGAAATTCATACGTTGTAAGGATTCATTTCAGAAAGAACGATATAATTCAGGTGTCGATTTCTGTTGGATGATTATGACGCACATCTGGAAAGTTTTCAATCATTTTGAATATTACATAAGTCCAAGAAAAAAAAAAAAATATATATTTTAACCCAGCATGTCTGCACTGTCTTTGACCTTCCTTCTAACTATGCCCCAAGGATCCTATTTTCTGCATGGTTTAGGTCAGGTCAGTTTGCAATCCAAACAAACACGGTGATGGTCATTATATCAAGAATTGCTACATCTCTGCTTCCTAATTTTTTTTTTCCAGATTCTGGAAATTCAGTTGTCAAAAACAAACCAGAAAGTGAATGTTAAACTGAAGAGTGAACTTTGGCCCACTGGCCAACATAAACACTACTAAGGAGATCTACATCTCCATAGTACTGTCTGTGATGTGGCTTTTGAAACACTGAATCCAGATGCATGAAAACCCTTCCGAATCTAATCAGATTAGTTTTGCTTTAACATTGTCTCAAGGATGAAGTTATCCCTATTGCTATTCCACTTTAATTTAGTTGTATGCAAGTCCATTTATTTAATTGGCTCACTGCAATAAATTCACTTTTTTGATAATATTCTAATATACTAACATGCACATCTGTGCTACTTGTGCTTATACTTTTTAAGTCTTAAGCCCTCTAGCTTTTTCTATCATTGTCTTCTTCAACGTTCTTACATATTTAAGCTCTTTTTGTCCTCTAGTTGTGGTTATCTTTAATAGTTGGCGTATTAGCAGTGAAGAACAAGATTGAAACGAGATAAAATAACTGGGATAATAAGACAGTCTTACTTCTTGCTCACTCACCAACACCTCATAAATGTAACTGACAAGCTATTCCTGTCTTTACAAAGCACTGCCGCCACACATAGTAGGAAATGGTTTTACAGTTTTATTAATTTATTTTTTTGTTATTAGAATGAGTCACTTAATTCCACTTAAGAACCATAAAGTCGGGTCTGTTAAGACATCCGGTTTACCAGACACACTGTTGAGTTTAAAGCCTCTTTTTTACTCCCATTTTCTCCTCCGTTATCCCTCGGCTGCTCTTATTCTAGTTCAAAGTCTGTAAGCTGGCTCAGATTAGTTGAGTTATTCATTACAGAGGGTGTCTGTTGTCGATTGCAGAGCTTATCCAGTGTGATTAATGTTCAGTTTGTGGAAGCACACAAAACAAACACAGATTGGTCTTTTAAAAGGGTCCTCTACACCAAACATGCATTGGGGAAACAGACTAACAATATGTCACAGGCTTCCCATTAAATTAACTTTTTCTAATGTGTTCATGACAAGAAGAAAATAAGGAGGCCCTGGGTGTTTTTGTTGTTGTTCATTTGTTTTATTTTCACATCACTCTGATTTTATTTAGGTTTTGTTTTATGTGAAACTAGAGGTACAGCTGTAATTATTTTTGAAAAATTTAAAAGGAAACAATTTGGATTTAATACAAAAGCAGAGGAAGTTATATCTATAAACAGTATGTATAAACAATGCACAATGTTTTGGTCCGGGAAGATCTATTTTTGCTTCTGGTTGGTTTAGTTTGTGCAAACAGTGCCATTGATTTATTCATTGTTGATACAAAATATTATACAGGTGAGGTCTGTCGATTCTCCTACATGTTTAAATTTGAAGTAAAACTGAGATTTACTGACATTAAAACCACATTTCTCCCTGGCATAGGCACATCTCTTCTAATTCTCTTCTACATTGTGCACATGTATGCACTTTATGCTCGCCTACATATGCAGTCTTGCTGGTGAGGGCACACTCATGAATACGCACATATGTATGCACATTAAGCCCCTGCACTGTTTCGGCTCAGTATAAGTATTGGACATGGGCAATTCCCTGAGGCAAGGATCTGCTCTCTCCACCCAAACAATGAGGCGCAGCTTTTGCTCTTTCTGTGAACGAGGAGAAGCAAGCCTGTTCAGGAGGTCAGCTCCGAGCTGTTGACATTGCTCCCTGGTTGCCTGTAGTTCTGGGCAGAGCCTCATTATCACAGGGTCTGCTTGGATGAGAGTAGGCTTCGTTAGGAAGCAGCTGTCAGTGCTAAGGGGGCGAAAGCAAAAGGGAAAGAACAGATAAAGTAGAGCCATACACTGTGGTCCATTCGCAGTGGCGCTCAAGGGCCAGTTGGCTGTGGTATTTTAGTCCATTTTGTGTGTGTGTGCGTACTTTCTTCCAGTCTGTGCAAGTCTGTAAAGACATTAACTGCAGTAACGTGACTTAAGTCTATCTGAGCCGCCTGTATGCAATTGTATGCATTTCTAAGAACGCAATAGAAGAGTTTGGCAAAAACGTTTAAACCAAAGAAAAAAAGGATATAAAGAAGTGAATTTCACATTTTACTGAGATTTTACGTTTTTAA
Organism: Poecilia formosa; assembly: GCF_000485575.1. NCBI lineage: Eukaryota > Metazoa > Chordata > Actinopteri > Cyprinodontiformes > Poeciliidae > Poecilia > Poecilia formosa. The sequence continues at coordinate 4,487,950 of NW_006799949.1, forward strand.
TCATATTTGGCTTAATTGTCTTAATGTTGGATTCTGAGACTTCTCATCAGAAAATAAGAGAATGAAATTGCAGATACAAGTTAATAAAAGTGGTAAATAGAATAAAACTTCACCAAGACCCAAAAACAATAACTACGTCCTGAAAGCAAGAATATATTTTCTACGTAATATTGGATGAATTAGAAGATGAAATACCCAGAGTGGGTTTGCGGTGGGCATCAGGTTTCACATCTGTTTCACTCGAGTTGTGACCGAGGCTAATGAGATGCTACATGCTGCCTGAGATTTAAGCAGGGAAACTGCTGTTCTGGTTGCACGTTAGAATCTGGGGAATTCCAAAAATCTGGCATCTGTGGAAAAATAGAGCAAGCCTCTGCAGCCCAATGGTCATTAACTGAGATACTACACCCGTTGAGAAAATGTTTTCGCTCCAATGTGAGCGCATTTTAGGACTTTGCCAATTTTCTGCCCAGCAGAAACAACACGAGTCAGAAAAGAAACTGCTGGTGTCATTCATTTGAGAAAGTGTTCTGGATATTAATCTCGTTTGTCAAATTAAAAAACCTGTTTAAGATAACAACCTTTAAACAAGTATAAAACTTTTTATTCAGCTCTCCTATTTTTTTAGAATAAGGTTTTTTTTGGGGGATTGCATTTGAGTAGATGAAGATGCAATAATCTAATTATAAATGTCATCTATTCATAAACTGTAAGGGTAAAGGTCATCATAATTAACATAAGTAAAGGCTTCAAACACACACACACACACACACACATATATATATA
>NW_006799949.1:4488785-4500242 GCF_000485575.1 Poecilia formosa
CTGAGTTTTTCTAAGAGAAACTACTTTGAACTGTTATCACGTAGCTCTACTTCTGTGTTCATGGTTTTAATGCTGGCAGATCACAATTCACTGAGGGCCTCAGTAACTACAACATATTTGTGACTTGATTACATTTCAGCCAAGGTAATTCCTCAGATGATAACAACTGGCCTTTGAAATGTTCATGTAAGTCTGCAAGACCACTTGCTCAGTCACTGAACTGCTACTCAATCGATGGGGATCTTTAATAGCAATTTCCAGGCACTCTGATGCTATTGATTTCAGTCGACAAACATTTCACTTTGATCATTATGATCCCGAGCTTGCAGCACACTTCCTGGGGATTCTCCTTGTGAGAGGCTTACAATTGGTCTTGAAATGGCAATCTAGCAATGACTGCCCCATTGACTGCACTTGTCCAGAGCAGAAAGAAAAATTGGATTGCATTTGAGTAGATGAAGTACACAAACAAGTTAACATTTATGAAGAATTGACCACTTAGTGGCAACTTAACTTTAAGAACATCCAAAATATTTCTCCCTTTCCCACTGTGTGCCAAAACCATGCTACCAGCTTGAGACATTTTTTCCCATCTCCATTCTTAAGATGGTTCATTAATTTCCCATGCACTCATTGGTAAGCTTCTTTGCTGGGCATACCAATGTGATATGACGAGGGGAAGAACACAGAGGGAACTCTGGAGACTAATTAGAAGTCAAACTTGAAAATCTGTTCAAAGTCTTGTTGTTGCCAACACATAGGAGTGGTGACCCAGGGTCTCATTTAATGTTTCTAAGTATCTATTAATGTTCCTTGGGTTGTGTTTAGAGCTGGAGAGGGGTAGGAGCGGGAGCTGATGGATGAGAAACATTAGATGCCCGGCAGGCACTGAACTCTAATATGATGCAGTCACATGGCTATTTTTTTTTTCTTTGCTGTACTTCATTACATTTCTGTTACGTGGAATATGTTTCTGTTTAAATAATTTATTGTTCCCTTTTTCTCAGGTTTTTCTCTTAAAATCAATCGTGGCTGTCTTTCCAGAGATAAGCATGTCTTATTAATGTTAGATCTTTATCATGCCAGGAGGTCCCTCAGCACTGCTGCTGAGTGTGCTGATAACTGACATTTTCTCTAGATGAGCATATTTATCATTCTATCAGTGTCCACAGGAGGCTCCACAGTTGACCATACCCATACAATTTCCTTAAAAAGAAGCCAGAACCTTTGCACTGTGTATCCGGTATGTCATACACTATTCATGTTTTCTCGTGAGAGGAAAAAGTTTGGTTCTTAAGGGAGAGCGGAAGGATTTCCATTGCAAAGCAAAGCATAGAGCAGAATGAATACCGGATGAATGTGGGCTTTTCAAAATGTGATATGCACAGAGTGACCTTTAAATATTACCTCTCTTTTTTTGGCTGACTCGGGAGGTGCTTTTCAGCTTCTCTTCGGTATACAGAGTTATTTAACCAATAAGAATACACAGGGTATCAGAAGAATCTACTGGAACTGATGGTGATAATAATACATAACACTGACGGGAATATCACTTCCACCATAAAAATGTGCATTTATGTTACTTAATGGAGGATGATGGCCTTGAACAGTATTTAGTCATTCTGGGTGTAATAATGTAGATTTAGATTGATGTAAAAACCAATAAGAGTTGTAATAAAAAGATTGTTTTTGAAGATTATATCTGGCAACCAGAGTAGTGAAGTATTATAATGTTGATGCTACTGTTAAAGAGCAATTTTCAAACTTACAAAGAAATCAAAGAACACATTTGAATTTTATTGGAATTTTATCTGTGCAGTAGAAGTAGCAGGATACGTTGTCAGAGAGATTTATAGGTTAAAAAAATCAGAATATTTTAAAGTGCATTTGCATTCAAATTCTGAGTCAGTAGCTACTTTGGAGAATCACCTTTTGCTGCACTTAAAACTGCAAGTCATTTGGTGTGAGTCTCCATAGCTTTGGAGATGTAGACACTGATACGTTTCTCCATCCATTTTCTGTACACCCTTGTCCCTTAGTGGGGTCGGGAACATTTCTCCATTCTTCTTTGCAAAATAATTTAATCTCAGCTAGATTTAATGGAGAGTATATTGAACTCTCCACCAATGCCAGAAAATAATCTCAATTTAAGTCTGATATTTTACATGGCAATTTTAATGTATCAATATGCTTTAAAACAAACCATCTCACTATACGTTGAGCCTGCTGGAATGTGCGCTTCAACCCTTGTATCAAGTCCTTTATAGCTTCGTTATTCCCCCAATCACATCTGACTGGTTTCCCTAACCCTGCAGAAGGAAAACATCCATGCACCAGGAAGGGGATGGTATATTTACGGTGATGTTGCAACGCAAATTTTCTCCAGAGATGTTGCACAAAAAGTTACATTTGGATCTCATCTGCCCAGAACAACCTTTTGTACAAATTTAGTTTTAAGAGACAAACAGGTTTCATATTAACAAATTCTCCCAGATAAGCAGTGGGTCTCTACAGATACTCCAGAATTGCTATGGACCTCTTAGCTACTTGTCAAATAATACTCAGTTTGCTTTGCTGGTTAATTTAAATATTCTGCCATGCACTGGATGTGCCAAAGTCCATTTTCAGATTATGTTTTGAAAGTGGCTGAATAAGAATGGAATATTGTTTTTGTAACCCTGCTTTAAACCACTATTGGTGGACTATCAACTAATTCAGTAACTTCTAAAGGCAGTTTCCTGTACTGGTCATGCTAATTGGCTACAGAGAATCAGATCTGAAAATAAATGCATGCTACACTTGTTGGATAAGATTTAGAAAAAAAATCAAGGGGTATGACTACATTTTCAACGTACGTTAAGAGTAAAAAAAATAATTCTTTACAAACAACAAAGTCCTCTTCAGCAAAATGCCATCTGACTTGTAGTTAGAGAATTCAACATGAAGGACAATCTAAAAGTGGAAAGGTTTTTTTTTTTTTAAATGCACACTATTTTTAATCAAATTCAAGAAAAAAAATTATAGCCCAATCATTAATTTCACAATGTTTGGCTGCCGTTGTCACTGGCACATATGATATGCAACGTAACCAAATGAAAAGCAGCAGAATTAGATTTGATATATTGCTGAAATAAATCCTATCGGGGAAATGCATTTTGAATGAGATCACTCTAACTGCATTTGATACACTTCATTTCATCCTCATCTGTCAAGTTCTGTGTCAGATGATGGAAAATGTGCATGGCTTAATGAAGGCGACGTGACAACTTTTGAAGTCTAAACGGCATCTGAATGAGCGCAGGTCACTTTGTTGTTTTAGGGTGGTATGCAGACCATAGTGTATTACGTTTTAGGTCACTCAATTAGCAAATCCCAAATGCAAGTAAGAGCCACTGACTTTATGTAACATAGATAAAGCTCTCTTTGCAGACAAGATTAGATTTTTTTAATTTTTTTTTATTTATGATATCCACTGTTTTGTGATTCAGTTAACTTGACTACAAAAATCAAATGTAAAACTATAGTCCAAATTAAATGAATTAACTATTTTGTTTGTTTCTTGTAAATTAAAAAATTTGCCCTACGGTAAGAGCTGCGACTAAACAGAAAACAGTACATAAGCCACATATGCTTACAATTACAAATATCATTTAAAAAAAAAAAAATGAATAAATGAATAGACTTACAGGTCACGTGATGAAAGTGTCACTCACAGCAGAACGAGGAATCGATTGCATCATCTGCACTCGACAATTATAACATTTTTAGCTTCATTACGGAGCACAAATGATTATTTTTAGTAATATTATATTTAGTTTTATTCTCTAAGACTTGTGAGCAAATGACCAATGTCGGTGACGTGACAAACTTCCGGCTTGCCACGTTGAAGAGGCTGGTGCAGAAGCAGAGGCATTTTTTATTTTGTTTTATTTTTATTGGTCCACGGTGATTTAGCCGCCCAGTGACACATTGATGCGAAGGATTACACAGCGTCTGGTTTTATTTTAATAGTTCCTGCAAGGGTCAGCAACGTTGGCAGAATGGTGGCGGCAATTGTTGCCATTTGTGGCCTTGAGGGAAACGACCATCTTTACAAATCTGACAGGAACCAGCTTGAACAGACCAATCAGGTGAGTTCAGGGGAAGAGCGGGCGTGTCTGAAAGTGTGGCAGGTCAGCAGGGACCGAGGAAGAGGGGGAAGTAGTGTAACGAGCTCTGCTCAACAAGCGGGTGGTCACAACACCATGCCAATTATTTATATCGCATCGTGAAACGACATACCTTACGACAGTGATTCTCAATTCCGGTCCTCACGCCCCTCTGCCCTGCATGTTTTAGGCGTTTCCCTTCTGTCACACACCTGGATCGAATATTTGGGTGATTAACAGGCTTCTGTAGTACGTGATGGTCATGCAATCATTTGAATAAGCTGTTCTGGAATAGAGGCACATCTAAAACGTGCAGAGCAGGGGGGGGGGGCTTATGACTGGAATTGAGAAGCACTGCCTTACGAGCAGAATATCAAAACAACCATTTAAAAAGTTTTATTTTAAAGTTTAAAATGTCAGTTGTTAAAAAGGGTACAAACTGTGCAGGAGTCCTCCCTTGTACTCCAAAGTACATATTTTACCCTTAAGCCTCATAAATAAATTTTGTCTAAAGCAATCACATTTACAAAACAAAGCATTTTTGCCATGTTTTAGGACCCCCTGCTGTATAAACTGTTTACATTTCACAGTTGAATAAATAGGAGAACATTTGTTTAACATTTGTTACTAGCCCTGACAAAACCCACGGGTGTTGAGGGCAGAAGGCTATTTGAATATTGGCAGTCTGCACACAAGATCAGGGAGAAAACAGCCCTCAGATTTTCAAAAGAATTGTCCTGAAACCTGATCAGCTACCTGAGGGTGTTGACAAAGGCTGTTTGTTTCCATTACATTGCAAAGATCCCACCCCTCAGCATTGACTCTCAACAGGTATGATTCAAAAGGTGTGCAGACAAAAGTGAGCTTTAATCTGGTTTAGGTAAAAATGTATATTTTTAGACGTTTTCAGCTTTTGTTTCATGTTCTAATAAAGCTGTGAGCTTCTGTCTTGTGAGCCTTTAGCACGGAGACATATGTGAATCCTGAACTTCAGTGGAATTAAACCATGCCTAAATACATGCTGGAGGGACTATGTTTCTCGACTGGCCGGGAAACGTCTTGGGAATCTCCCGGAGAAGCTGGCCCAACTTGCTAGTGAGAGAGAAGTCTGAGCCTCTCTGTCTCTGATACAACTCGGGATAAGTGGAAGATATTAATAAATATAACATGATAAATGGTGTTTTCTTCCAGTCCAAAGAAAGCCTGATGTGAATAATTAGGTTTTTTGTAGGTTTTACAGCTACTACAGTTAGTACAGTACACACCACTGCTCACCCTCCAGGTCACCGTCAGATTGCACTCATTACAGCTGCAGCACTGCAGCGCTGGGCAGACCCAGATCTGTGTGTCAGTGGTATGCTATGTATCGTAAGAGTGTTCTAAAAACAATAAGTTGTGAAACCCGCCCCATGAGAAATTAATAAGTAGTCCTGCAGACATGAATTCCTGTGATCATATAAGTAGTCCTAGTGGGTTTTCAAACACAAAGTTTACCTTCTTAAAACCTGTGCTATATAAAGTGGTTTCAGAGGAAACTCTACTGGTTTCTTAATTACTTCACTATCTTTTGCAAAAAGTTGAGTTGAAAACTGATTTTTTTTTTCTTTATCATTTTTCACAGTTTATACTCTGGTTACTTGTTCCTGGATTTCCCATGGCACGTCACATGTTTGGCCAAAGATATGACGACCCATTGTGGAGGACTTGAAGAGCCACATTGACTGGTGGGTATGAACCATAGATGTCAAGTCTCTCCTTTTTGGCTGGGAAACTACCATATTTGACCCCTTTCCTGCCATTGCCCTCTCTGTTCAGCCCTCCCCCTATGTTTTTTAAGTAGTCTACTTCCCCGCTCTGACGGTGGCAGTGGACAGCTAAAAAATTCCTTTATCCTCAAATCTAAAACTTCACAGGTTTGTTATGAACTGCAAATGGTACAAAAAGATCAAGTGGCAACATTACCAGAACCCAAATTGAAAGAGTTTGGCAACTCTCAACATATGGCTATTTTATTAAAACCACAAGTAGCATGTTTTTGATGTCATAAAAATCACAGACATTTTTGTTTCTTGTTGATGTATGCACCTATATGTTTGCATGATGTTATTCTAAAAAAAAAAACAGATAAAAATATATAGACAATTTATAATTGTTCACTTTGATTGTCTCCAAATGACATTGTGAATGATATTAACTAAAATATCACTACTGTAAATTAATGTGTTTGATTTAGCAGATTTTCACTTTCACTAAACCTAAACATTCTTTTACTTTTCTCAAACGGAATACCTATTAGATAATTTTTATTTTTTTAATAAAGAAAGACCACCAGGTGCCAGGTGGCACCAGGTGGTCTTCATAATTTTGCCAATCTTGCAATCAACAATCTGCACTGCCATCTGTTGTGTTGCAAAATTACCTGAATCAAAAAATTAAGCTCTTGATGCAGGAGCATTTAAGACTAAACCACCGGCCACTAACCCCGCCCTGGCACAAACTCATTTATGTTCCTGCGGTCACAATATATGGATCCTGATGGAAAAAATAAGATCCCTGTATAGATTGCTGAAATTAATTTGGAAACTGTGCTATATGATACTGCAGAATTTTCTTCAGAGAATATCCTCAATGACTCACAGCAATTTGCAGTAAAAAAAAAAACAAACAAAAAAAAAAAAAAACTCACTCCATAATCCCCATCACCAGCAGCCACGACCACCATCATCATGTGCTTAGATATCCAAGAGATTTTGTTTTTTTCTCTCTCTGACAAACAAAATCAGATTATGGATCCCTGATATAAGACTTCATTTGCACTACACATTTAACCCTGCACATACAAAACAAGAGGTTCAGCGGTGTTAATGTTTTACTGCAACAATGTATCATTATATACTGTGTTTATTAATAATGTAAGAAAACGCTACGCCCAGATATCCCATACACATAGATCACACACTAAACATCTGGCCTTCATTGGCCTAATTATTGCAAGTAATGAGATGCTAATTTTGACACTCATATTCCATGCATGAGCAGCCAAATTCATGTGAAACAGAACTTTATGACAAAACTAATAAATAAAACATCTTAGTGATGGTAAACACTGGGCAACTGAAGAAAACAAAATCTAGAGGACCATGGGGTTCTGTGAAAACATTTCTCTTTTGCATAATCATCCCTCTATCTGAAGGATAGCATTGTTTGCCCTGCTGTTTACTGGTTTATGAGGAGAGTGATGGACCATTTCATTAGCTCAGCAGTAATTAATGCAGAAAATTAAGAGGCCTTTGATCAATTATAGGGGCCAGCTCACTTTGTTTAATTATTTAACAATAAAATACACAATAGTGTATGAAAATAGTAATGCTAAAACATTGATGTTCAGCTGTATTTGCTTAAACCGTGCAATGAGTTGTTACTAAGTTTGATTAACAGTGCATTCCCTGTGAGTGAATTCTTATGCTGGCTTTTCATTAATTCACTTAATTCACTAATTAATTAAGTGAATTACTTATCAACCTGCAAAAGGTTGATAAGTAAAAATCCTGAATAAGTTCTGGGGTAGCTATGAACATACCCTGGGTTTTCATTTTGAGAAAGCCAGATAGCCGTTATCTGGAGTCAACTTACGACTGCAACTTACTCTGTGAACCAACCCTCTTCGGTAGCAGGATTGTTTGAATAAATCCTGAGTTCTACTTTTTATCTGAGACCTGGCACAAGGAAAGTGTCAGTCATGGCATGTCCTGTAGATGTAGGAGAGTGCAGAAATCTGTCAGCAGAAGGTGATCACACTACGATTAGATGTTTTGTCATTCACGGGCTAATATATTTTTGAGCGTTACCATTTTTGTCCCACAGTCAGTTTATCTCAATGAAATTTCAGTCAGCACATCACTCGTATGACACGAGGACATTCTTTGTGCTGCACTTCGTTTTAATGCCAACATGACTCTGTCAGAAATGTTACTGTAGCTCCTAAACTGTAAGTATGTAGCAGAGGTCACCTCTGAGATATGCTTCATTTAAGAGGTAGATGTGCTTCTCCTACTTAGTGGAGTGGTGTGTGTCTCCTCCACCTGTCAGGTGAGACACTGGGGTTTAATCCCTGACAGGTTTTCTTGATGGATGGTGTTCTTTATATTTATTTATGCTATTGGTATCAAGCACAAATGTTTTAATTTTAGACAAATTAAATTTTTTAACAGAGCTTTTTTAGACAAGAGCCCTCTTTCTGCCTTAAATGTGTTTGTGCTGTGCTCTACCAAAAGGCTTAAGTAATCTTTTCCCAGCTGAGCATTTTATGCTATGCTGGGTATGAACATCATCCAACATTTTTTTGCAGAGCAGAAATAATCTGCTAGTTACACAGGAACCAGTGTCTCCACCATAACTTAGGGCATTTAGGTTACATTGTTGAAAAGATAACTGACAATATTGTAAATCAGAAATCTCAGTGTTAATTATACATGAACTGGTTGCATAAATAAAGTTGTACAAATGATGGTTAACAAAATATTGCGCTCATTTTCATTTTTATCCAACACCCATGAAAGCTGGAATTCATTAAATTCATTCTAATTTGTGAAACCAGAACCTGGAGAGTTTTAAAAAGTTATTTTTTTCTAATTCAGCCAGTTCAGTTTGAGCTGTCGGTGGTAAATATAGCACTGACCCTAGACAGCATATTCAGAAAATCTATGATTGTGTCCATAATAACTTTTTATATTAAGTTTCCATGTATGTATGCATTTAATGCACATCTCTACAAGGCTACTGATTACAGCGACTCAGTGTAATACTTTCTTGGACAAAGTAAAATTTTAACTGATAGAAACAAGATGTTAGTATAAACTTTGTCAAATTTTAATATTTGGTAAGAAGGCATTTGAAAAAGTTATTGACTGTCTGTCAGTGATTTTTTTCCCCCCCATTTTTCCTTTAATTCTCATCCAGTCAATGACTGTGTTTAAAGAAGCATTTGTATAATTTTAATCACTTTAGCAATAAAGTGGCGGTATTATATAAAGATTTTTTTTGTGAGCTATATATCATGTCATATTGTTATTCCCTCATCAAAAGCATACTGCCATGAGCTTCTTCCACTTCCTAAGCACTTCAGTCAGTCTGACACAGTCATAAGTTCAATATATGAGTTCAGAGGAGACCCATTCCACCCTGTGTCTATATTGAAAAGAAATCTTATATTTGCAAACCTGAGTTACGTTACTGATCAATGCTCGCTGCGGTCATGCTCGACTCGCTATTCCAACTCCTGACTCACCACCTGGTGGAGCTGTGTGTATGAGTGAGATGGTTTTGTACCTGGTTGCAGGACTGTGAAGAAGTTGTACCAAGCTATACTGCTGCAACCAATAGGAAACATCAACTTCTTACACACCATTCTATCAAAGGAGACCGGCACGGTTTTTGGTAAAATATTGCAGAGCTAAACACATGTACACAAAAAGTTTGTCCCACAATCAGTGGTTTGCTGGTTCGATGCTGGCTCCTTCTGTCCTTAGGCAAGACACTTCACCCACATTACCTGCTGGTGATCATCAGAGGGCCCGGTGGTGCTGGTGTATGGCAGCTATGGGTACTATCCAGTAGGTTGCCACGATCAGTGTGTGAATGTGAATGACTTAATGTAGTGTGTAGTGCTTTGGGGTCCTTTGGACCTGATAATGAGCTGTACAAGTACAGGCCATTTACCATTTAGGCAGATAGTTATTTTAGTTAGATTATAATTATTATTTATTTCTTGTAATTAGTTGTTTTTGTCTTTGCTAGATTTGATTTCCTAGTCCCCTTCTTTGTGTTTACTTCTCCTAGCTCCCGTGTGCCTTTTTCTCTCTCTTCCTTAGCCTGGCTTCTGGCCTTCCCTCACAGCTGCGCTCAATTAGTAATCAGTCCTGGTCCATTGTTCTAGCATTCACTCTCCCAGTATTTAAGCACCTCTCCTCTCAATTCTCCCTGGTTCCTCCATTATACCCTGTTACTCTGTTTGCTTCCTGCTACTCCATCTCTGTTGTTTCCTTGATTCCGTGTGTATTTATCACAGTATTTTATAAGTTGTTTTTTTGGTCTCTTTATTAAAACTTCATTCCATTTTTACCTCTGGAGACCGCTTGCATTTTATACAACTACTTCCACACTCAACATAATAGATGGAATCCAGATAAAGAAAGCCAAATAGATTTCACTGGAGACATAGAAATTCTGCTGCTGGAGGAAATGGAATGGAGAGAAGGATTTGGAGGTTATTACTGCCTGAAACCTTCACTATGATAGTGACGACAGTGGTATAAGTTACCATTATCATTTCCCTGTTCTGTCAAGACGGGTTGGTGATTCCACAACTATTCTAAAGCCTTCACAACTTTTCTGGTGGGACGACTCCTGGTTCCTTCCCTGGGTCCCCAGTGCCAAAGTCTCCTTGTGGTTTCCAGTTTCCAGAGTTCCTCCGTGGGTTTTCCTTGTTCCCAGAACTTCTACCTAGGGCCCCCAAGCTTATATGGTCTTCTAAACTTCTATGTGGGCCCCGGATGCAGAGCTCCTTTGTGAGTCATCATCCCCAAAACCGGAGCTCCGTCAAAGGTCGTCTTTGCCTGAGCTCCATTGTGGGTCATCTTCCCCAGCTCCTGAGCCTCGCCATGAGTTTTTCCAAGCTCACAACCTTCGTAGTGGGTGTTCCTTAGCTCCTGTGCATCATTGTGTAACAGGACCTGGCTCAACTTTGGCAATGTCCTTTAGCTACCAACCTACAGCATAGACCTTCATCCACCGACTTAAAATATTCAGCTGCTCCCCAGATCTAGCTGTCTTCAACCTTCTCTGTTCCTTTGTCACCACAGGCCTGTAAGCTCCTAGCTTCTCTTTTGTTACAGAACTGCAGACTCCAAACTCCTCAGTTGTTGCATACCTCTAGACCATTCAGCTGCTGTTCCACAAACTCCGGATACCTCTGACTACCTAGAGTTTTTTGGGAATGTTCTCCATTCGAGCTGGACATCTGAACTGCTACATCACCATCAAGAACCTCCAGTATTCTCTGTCACTCTTGCTGGTTTCCAAGTGTTTTATGTCACCGTCAGTGGCTTCCAAAGTTCTTGCTTCTTCCTTTGTCACCAGCCTCCAAAATTCCTGCTCCTTTGTTGCCAGTCTCCAAAGTTCCTGCTGCTTGATCGCTGACATCTAAGTTTTCTCCTCTGTAGTCATGGGCTTCCAATGTTCATGGCTTCTTGGTTGCTGGCTTCCAAGGTTCCTGCTTTCTGTTCATTATTTCTTGTACTGTTTTTTTTTT